>NC_090656.1:230828377-231023783 GCF_040937935.1 Hyperolius riggenbachi | reverse complement strand
ATAGGTAAGGCTGTATGCGATTTTAACCATGTCACTGCCTGTGTGAATTAACATGGGTACCTATGCGAAATCGCATGCGAAATCCACTTTAAATTCTCTTTAAAGTGGAGTCTGAACTCTTGCGCAGGACAGAAGAAAAATGGAGAGAAATGCACCCGGTGTGTATTTAGAGAGTTTAGCCTGTCTAATCCCACCTCATCTGTTACTAATCGCCAGTGTAATTTGATCTCTCAGCTGAGTCAGCACAGGAATGTCCTCTGCCACAGCCGAGCAGCTAATTGGTAAACACAGGATGTTAACCCTATATTTGCTTCCATGAAAGCAGGAAGTAGACACACTGCAGATTTATTGCAGGACTGGTATCAGCTGTAACAAAATAATTTGTTCTTCTTTAAAGGTTATTATGCTGTCAGGGCTGTGGAGTCGGTACAAAAATCTTCCGACTCCAACCCCCGACTCCTCAGTTTTATGAAACCAAGACTCCGACTCCGGGTACCCAAAATGGCTTCGACTCCTTAGTGTAATACTTAACAGGGCTGTGGATTTTGTACAAAAATCATCCGACTCCCAACTCCTCAGTTTACGAAACTCCGACTCCAACTCCGGGTACCCAAAATTGCCCCGACACCTCGACCGACTCCGACTCCACAGCCCTGTATGCTGTTGCTTATCCATTACAGCAGAGAGGACGTTCTGAGTTCAGGTCCACTATAAAGGACAACTGTAGCGAGAGGTATGTGGAGGCTGCTATATTTTTTTTCCATCTAAGCAATGCCAGTTGCCTGGCTATCCTGCTGATCCTCTGCCTCTAATACTATTAGCCATAGCCCCTGAACAAGCATGGAGTAGGTTGGGTGTTTTCTGACATTATTGCCAGATCCGACAAGATTAGCTGCATGCTTGTTTTTCTGGGTGTTATTCGGACTACTGCAGCCAAAGATCAGCAGGGCTGCCGGGGCAACTGGTATTGTTTAAAAGGAAATAAATATGGCAGCCTCCATATCCCTCTCACTTCAGGTTCCCTTTAAAGGGAACCTAACCTGAGAAGGATCTGGATTTTTTTTCTTTTCAAATAACACAGTTGCCTGACTCTCCTGCTGATCCTGTGTCTCTAATACTTTTAGCCACAGCCCCTGAACAAGCATGCGGATCAAGTGTTCTGACTGAAGTCAGTCTGGATTAGCTGCATGCTTGTTTCAGGTGTGTGATTCAGCCACTACTGCAGCTAAAGAGATCATTAGGGCTGCCAGGCAACTGGTATTGTTTAAAAGGAAACAGCCACATCCCTCTGTTTAGGTTCCCTTTTAAAAACACTTTTCATTAGTTCAGATAGATACAGTGTACTTTATACCGTTACCGTATAACACGCGTGAGTGCTGTAGTGATCCGCACGTCTGCTCTTGCGCCACGTGCAGCTGATGTGATTACAGAGGAGGGTGTAGAGTGTAATAGTCTGTAACGTATGGAGAGCGTCCCTTTATATCCGGTGTTGCCCTGAACTGGTTATGGCGGTGGGGTGGGGGGGGGGGGGGGGGGGGGGGGGGGGGGGGGGGGGGAATTGGCCGCAGCGTTCCTGACCTGTAATATATATTGCTCATTAAGGCGTGAATAGCTTTCACCGGTAGCCATGGAATCCCCGTCCTCCTTTCTCTCTGCGGAGTTTATTGCTGCTCATTACCACTTCTTTGTGTAATTCCGTGCGAGGAACGCCCAATGACCGTCCTTCACGTTCGGAATGTGTAAATGCGAGTGCGGTGACCTTTGAGCGGCGGTAGAGTAATTAAAGAGTCATGATCGTCCTGAATCGGTTTGGGTCCATCAGGCGAGTCAGTGGAGGCCACCGTTTCATTGTAGTTTGCCGTTTTTTGTCTGTGGTCATCTGAGAATTCCTGACCTGCGTGCCCATAGGGAACCGCGCGGGGCGATGAGGCTGTTAAAGTGAACGTGAGTTGAGAGGGATATGGAGGCTGCCATATTTATCTCCTTTTAAACAATACCAGTTGCCTGGCTGTCCTGCTGATCTGACAATACACCTGATCTGCTGCATGCTTGTTCAGGGGCTATGGCTAAAAGTATTGGAAGCAGAGGCTCAACAGAACAACCAGGCCACTGGTATTGCTTAAAAGGAAATAAATATGGCAGCCTCCATATTATTATTATTATTATTATTATTATGTATCATTGTTTAATATGTATATAGCAACGACATGTTACGCAGTGCTGTACAGAGTATATATTGTTTTGCCACTAGCTGTTCCTCAAAGGAGCTCACAATCTAAACCCTACCATAGTCCTATGTCTATGTATGTATCGTGTATTATATGTACCGTAGTCTAGGGCCAATTTTTAGGGGGAAGCCAATTAACTTATCTGTATGGTTTTGGGATGTGGGAGGAAACCAGGGTGCCAGGAGGAAACCCACACAGACACGGGGAGAACATACAAAATTTTTGCAGATAGTGCCATGGCTGGGATTTGAACCAGGGAGCCAGCGCTGCAAGGCGAGAGCACTAACCACTACACCACTGTGTTACAATTCATATCGCCCTCACTAAAGGTGTCCTTTACGCTGGGAGCACACTACGCAGAATTGCATGCATTTTTCATGAGTACTCTACTGAAAAACGCATGCAATTCTGCTTAGTGTGCTCCCAGCCTTAAAGGGAACCTGAAGCGAGTAAAATTTATTTAAAATAAACACATGACGTAGCTGCAAATGAATATTACATACTAACCTCACTGTCAGTTCCTCTCAGAAGCTCACCATTTTCTTCTTACAGTGATCCCTTCCAGTTCTGACTGACAATATTTTGTCAGAACTGAAATATACCAGTTGCTGTCAGTTATATATCAGCAGCTGTCAGTTACAACTGGATGTGCAATGTGATGTCCATGTTTCCCTATGGCTCAAGTGGGTGTTATTACAGTTTAACAGTGTGCTGACCAGGAAGCTGTTATGGGGTAACGGCCATTTTTAAAATGAAGGACGGAGAATTCCATTGAGGAGGAAAGTATGACCTGTGTATGGTTATTTTTACTTTTTATTTTCAGCTCAGGTTCTCTTTAAAGATCTGAACTTGGCTGTAGCTATAGGATTCCAGAACATATGGATTAATAATATGAAGAGCGTGTCAGCGGAATCCCTGTAGACTTGTGTACAATGAGCTCAGTCTGCTGCAGGGATGAATCGCAGCTAAAGAGTCTCTGGGGATGCCTACATTTACCCAACAATTGAGGCCCAGCCCCCCTCCTCCCCTCTTCCCATACCCCCCCCCCCCCCCCCCCCCACACACACACACACACACACACACACACACACACACACACACACACACACACACACACACAAATATCTATTAGTACAGCTGCTATCTGCTGAGCCTCACTGTACCACTGTGTCTTATCAGTCCCAATTACAGGGAAATTCTCAAAGCAATCACGCTGATCAGTGTAAATAATGTGTGTCTTTTGGGACTAAACTTTTCAGATTGAAGATTCCATTCCTGTGCGCCTTTCCATACTGGCTTAACCATTTCAGCCCGCAGGGATTTTTCACTTTATGCATCAGAGCAATTTTCACCTCCCATTCATTCGCTAATAACTTTATCACTACTTATCACAATTTATGGATCTATATCTTGTGTTTTCCGCCACTAATTAAGCTTTCTTTGGGTGGTACATTTTGCTAAGAATAATTTTTTTATAAATGCATTTTAACAGGATTAATAAAAAAAAATTGACAGATCTCTCTCTCATCGGATTCGATAAGAGAGAGATCTGTCTCTTGGTCGAATCTGCCTATTCATCACTAGAGGTATGGCTACCTTCAGTTTGGGTTTCGTCATGTTTAACGATCATTGCGAAATTGCACGCCGATACCGCCGCGCTCCTGATCGAGCACCGAGATTCATCCAGTTCGATTATAATAATCGAATTGGATGGTCGATCGGCCGCCAAGCCGCCTGATGTGTGGCCACTTTGACTGTAGCTTACAAGAAGTCTTTGGGGCCATTGGAAGATATTTTATCTTCTATCTGTGACTCATCTAATGCTGGGAAGACACAGTACACGGTTTGTACCGCTCGTTTGAGCCATTAGATGCCTCGATTGATAATGTCTGACATGTCCGATCACCCGCCGGATCGATTCCGCACTCGATACCGCGGGCGGGCAAATGGAAAACGAGCAGTAGATAAGAGAATCGCCCGGGGGGAGGAGCAGGAATCGATCCGGCGGCATAATCGAGCGGTACAAACCGTGTATTCCCGGCATAATGGTGAATAGGAGATGTTGTTTCCTAATTTGTGAATAGGGATGATTTGAAAATGTGACTGTTTTTCCCTGAGCAGGAAGCAGAGTATTGTGAGCAGAACGCGGGGTATAATCAGATTGTGAAGCTGATTGATTACCTGACTGCTTCATTAATCAGTCGCCCTCAGGCAGGAATCATTGACCTTACACAATCCGATTATTACCTTCTAATCTTCCAGCTCTGCCCAGGGGAGATCACACTTATTGTAGAATAATTGTTTCATTTCACTCACCTGTCACGCCCTCCTTCCTGCTTATCTGCCTCTTCCTCCTATTTGCCTGTCATCGATATGTGCGCCTCAGTGGGATTAGCCTGCCATTGGCCATACCTGCGTGATAACGGCCTGTTAAGGTGCCAATACATCTAGCGATGTGTGGGCAGATCGATCAAGTGACAGATCTCTCTCTGATCAAATCTGATTGAAAAGAGGTCTGTTGGCTGCCCACACAGCGCAGACCGATTACCAATTGATTGAAAGTGAACCTGAACCAAGTAACTTTTTTTTAAAGTGAACCCCTGATGTATCTGCAAATGAATATTACATACTTACCTCGCCATCAGTTCCTCACAGAAGTTCACTATTTTCGTCTAACAACGATTCCTTCCAGTTCTGACAAAATCTTTTCAGACATGTCTCGCAGGAAGCTGAAAACCTTAACTGACAGCAGCAATGTCAGTTGCTGTCAGTTATTACTGGAAAGACAACTGATGTGCAAGGTAATGTCCATGTTTCCCTATGGCTCAGGCCGTATTACAGATGAACTGCTGATTGCTGACCTGAAAGCGGTTACAGCAGGGGTCTCAAACTCAATTTACCTGGGGGGCCGCAGGAGGCAAAGTCAGGATGAGGCTGGGCCGCATAAGGTATTTCACAATCGCGGTGCATCGCCGCCTCTGCACGCCCCTCTCACTCTTCCTTCACAGAGAGGGGCGGGGAGAGGCAGCGATCCGTTCGGCGATTGACCTCAGGAGGGGCAGAGCTGAAACTGAAAGCTCTGCCCCTTCCAGGAAATGCCGGCGGATTGCCCCCCGGGCAATTTGGGGGCTCTGCAGCCCTCGTTTAGCGGAGGGATGCGGTGGATTACTTGGGAGCACTGAAGCAAACTATAAGGAAGCTTTTGCCGGTGAGGGCCACAAAATATTGTATCGAGGGCCGCAAATGGCCCGCAGGCCGCGAGTTTGAGACCCCTGGGTTACAGGGTCGTCATCGTTTTAAAAATGGAGGACGGAGAGTTCCATTGATCACAGTGGACAAACAGGACGCAGGAGATGAGATTGATGAGTAGACCACGCGGGAGGCAAGTATATGTGTAGGTTTATTTTCACTTTTATTTTTCCGTTCGGTTTTGCTTTGAGCATGAAGTCTCTCGGCAATCGGCCTCATGACGCCGCCTCCGCCTCCTGGCTGCTGTCCCCTCAAATGTTGATGTGACCGCCCATCAAATCTCACCTGTCCTACTGCCGGGACTGTCCATCTGTTCCTGTCTTGTGCTTCCCCCATTAGCAGTGCTGCCACATGCAGCAACGTATGGCACGTGTATGATGTCACACACATGCGACAGCGGCACTTGGGAGGAGCAGCGAGTGAGATCAGGAGAAGCTGGATGGTCGCGGTAGCTGGGGCAGGTGAGATATGAATGCTGGGGGGAGGGGAGGCATCCAGATGTTCCGTCGCACTCAATGGTCGTCGTAATATCGCATGCGGCTACCACCTCCAACCTGCTCGACCACATCAGCCTGGGATTTTCCGGATCGGTTCTTCAAGATCCCCGAAAACTCCAGTGCAAAGTACCGCGATCACTTGAAGTCTCGTTTACGTCCGTCGTCATGGAGATGTCGCTGGATACATCTTCCTTCATTGCGAGAAGAGTATTTCTTGTAAACAATACCAGTTGCTTGGCAGCCCTGTTGATCTTCTGGCATAAGTAGTGTCTGAGTCAAAACCCAGGAACAAGCATATGGCTAATCCAGTAAAACTTGAGTCGGCTGAGTCAAAAAACCTGATCTGCTGCATGCTTGTTCAGGGTCTTTGGCTAAAAGTATTAGAGAGACAGGATCAGGAGGACTGCCAGGCAACTTCTTTCAGCTGTGCCAGGAGGGCAGCTGCAGACTTGTCTGCCCAAATCTACCAGCCTATCACTGAGCAGATGCTGAAGGGGGCATGTCAGGGGCGGGGATCCTGCAAGCACTGTGCTTATAGCATGACGTAGTTCCAGCTGCTGTTATGTGCTGTTTCACAGGCAGGTTCAGATCTCCGTTTTGATGGCATTTCTAGCAGAAGCGATCAGCAGATCTTCCTTCCATCACTGTTTATATGATCAAAGACAGCGAGGAAATGTAATGGCCGGTTTGAGGTGTTTGACTGAAGTTGTGCTGTAATGATGTTGTTATGCGGCCTGTGTATGACTTTACGCTCGGAGAGAGAGCTGCCTTTCATTTCACTATAATTGATGTAACCGCAGGCACACCGACGCAGGCACTCTGACAGTTAGAATCCAATTATCATAGCCGCGTGTGTGGACTGTGGGAGGAAACCGGTAACACCTGCAGGAAACTTACGCAAACGTCTCGTACATTACTGCGCTGAGCCCACAGTACACAGGGAGGTCTTGTGTCCTATTACATTGTGTTACTTCAAAGTTTTTGAGCAGGAACTGTAACCAAGGATTAAACGTAACCCCAATCAGTAGCGCATACCCCCTTTCCCATGAGAGATCTTTACCTTTTCTAGAATAGATCATCAGGAGGGTCTGTATGGCTGATATTGTGGTGAAACCCCTCCCACAGTGTGATGTCATGACTATGGTCCTGACTGTTAGCTGTTAACTCCCACAATGCAACGAGGTTCACAGACAGCAGTCCCCAACTGCCAAACAACCAGTATCTCTTAGTAATGAACATTCTGTACAGATCACATGGCAGAACTAAAGATGTCATCACCAGGACGGTGTCAGTGCCGTTTGCGGAGGACGGTGTCAGTGCCGTTTGCGGAGGACGGTGTCAGTGCCGTTTGCGGAGGACGGTGTCAGTGCCGTTTGCGGAGGACGGTGTCAGGGCCGATTGCGGAGGACGGTGTCAGGGCCGTTTGCGGAGGACGGTGTCAGGGCCGTTTGCGGAGGGCGGTGTCAGGGCCGTTTGCGGAGGGCGGTGTCAGGGCCGTTTGCGGAGGGCGGTGTCAGGGCCGTTTGCGGAGGGCGGTGTCAGGGCCGTTTGCGGAGGGCGGTGTCAGGGCCGTTTGCGGAGGGCGGTGGCAGTGGTGTTTGACGTGGACTGGAGTAGGGACTTTTGACGAGGACCTTGCTGAAGCCGGTTTGACATGGACCATGGCAAGGATGTTTGACGAGAACCATAGGTTGACCAGGACCGTGGTAGGTCTTTTTGAGGAGGACTCTGGTAGGGCCGCTTGACAAGGACAGTTATGGGCCGTTTGAGCAGTACCATGGCAGGGACGTTTGATGAGGACTGTGCTGAGGACAGTTTGACAAGGACCATGACAGGGACATTATACTGCATATGACTGGTCCAATTCCAACCCGCATACAATGTGCATGAGTGTGAATATATTAGCATGCTGCTGACAATCCCCGCATAGTTCTGGCTCAGGCGGACTCGTGACGCACACGGTTACTCCATGCCGTATTTGGGGATTGACGTCCGTTGTATGGTAGTGATGGTGCGGATCACATGACCCGGGTTACCGCATAGCCTGTGTGTGTACGGTCAGGTTTTATTCTTGGCGCGGGGGTTGGTGGAGGGTAGGAAGGGGGGGGGAAAGAGGCTGCGGCTTGTTTTCAGATTATTCTGACGTGGACAGCTGGTAACTACAAAATGTGCTTCTGCTTATGTTACATACAGATTTATTGGGTCAGGTGACCAGGCTGGCCCTTTACATAGGAATGTTTTCGCGGCGTTCTCTTTCTCCGCTCTGTTAGTGGACAGTGGTGCCCATTGTGCGCGGCTGTACTGGGATAACTGGCTGCTTTCACTCAATGATGACGCTAAGGTTGCGGGTTTCCGGGCAGACGTCACAATCTCTCTTCACGATTTAAAGCAGCAGGGACAACCATACTATCCGAGGAATTAAAAAACAAAAAAAACCACAAAAACATATATAAGTAGATAATTGTTCTACTTACACAACATGTATTGTACCGCCCATGTTTTGATTTCAGTTAATTTTAATTCGTAAATAAAGATTAAACTGTTCCAGGCATTTTCCATCTTTACTGCCTCAGACTGAAGCCAATCCTGTCGTCATTTCCTCCCTTTTTGTCCTGCCTGAAATGGTGTATGCATTGCCATATCTCCTCCCCACTGAACTCTGTAGGAACTGCACTGTCCTATCTAGCTTGCTTTGTAAACACATGTGAGCACAGCATGGATATTTCAGCAGCTTCCGTAGAGGGGTGAGGTATATTTCCCTTCTCAGCCTCGTGTCACACTGAACTGCCCTCAGCCAATCAGCGAGGAGCAGGAATGTGGGAGGAGAGATACCAAGCTTCCCTCTCCCTGGCAGTGTACCAGAATAGAGCCGGGCTGTCTGAGATAAGATTTATAACAGCAGACACATTTATGATTATAATGGGATCCTTGCAATGCAGGGTTAGGTTGTAGACTGCATAAGAAACACAGCATTGAGTAAATGGAATTTGATTTTATGGCCGACAATCCCACTTTAATTAGAAAGGTGCGAAGCGATCTTCCAGAACACGAATGGTGTGTTCCGGAGGAGCGGGAGACTCCCCGGAGGGTTTATAAAGCTCTGCAGGAAATAAGATGCTTTGTCTTCTGGCTGTCAGTCTCTCCGCAGTCCATACCTTTTTATGTTGGGCGTTTGTAGACATTGAAAAGATTTCACAACTTTGTCTCTGGACTCCCAACTCCACTTTCACAGAAACAGAAAAAAAAAATCTTCAATTTATATTAAAAAAAAAATCTCCCCTAAGCCAACTATTGGTATGAAAGAGGCTCTCTGGCATTTTGGGAACGGCTTGACTGAGAGAGCCAAAGATAGTGGTCACCTTGAGTAACAATAGTTTCTGCCTCGGAGAACTTCTTTATTATTGGTATTAACTTGTTGTTGCAAAATTGGTGCTGCTGGACTTAAAGGGGAACTTCGGCCTAAACAAACATACTGTCATCAAGTTACATTAGTTATGTTAATTAGAATAGATAGGTAATATAATCTCTTACCCACCCTGTTTTAAAAGAACAGGCAAATGTTTGTGATTCATGAGGGCTGCCATCTTTGTCATGGGGGCGGCCATCTTTTTGGTTGAAAGGAGGTGACAAGGAGCAGGAGACACAGTTCCAACTATCCTGTGTCCAGATAACCCCTCCCAGCTGCATGCGCTAGGCTTCAAATGTCAAATTTAAAATGAAAAAACAAAATTGCACCAAAACAGCAGCAGAACGAGAACAACAAAATCAGAAATCCCATCATGCTTTGCACAGCATCAGGGGAAAAAAGCCCGGGCAGTTTTCTTCTGTGCAGCTAAAAATGAGGCTTGTATAAGAGAAACAAAGTTCTGATGCTGTGAAACTGTTACAGAAACACAAAGCCTTTTCAGTGCTGCTGAGTCGATTTTTAGTCCGGAGGTTCACTTTAAAAATGACATTTGCACTTACCTGGGGCTTCCTCCAGCTCCCTGTCACCGCTCCCCCCCCCCCCACACACACCCACACACCCTAGAAATGGCTTCTGAAAGTGCATTTATATGGAGGATAAAAATGCATACACATAAAGGGGACTCGATTCCTCGGACAACTCCGCGGTGTTCCTCCTTAAAGTGAACCTGAACTGAGTAAAAATGTTTAAAAACTATTTAAAATAAACACATGATGTACCTGCAAATGAAAATGACATGCTTACCTCACTGTCAGCTCCTCTCAGAAGCTCACCGTTTTCTTCTAACAATGATTCCTTTCAGTTCTGACTAGATCTAGTCAGAATTGTATCTCTGGAAGCTGAAAGCCTTCAGGTGCGTACACACGCACTACGACCACCAACGATGAATCCGTCGGACCCTCCGCTGGGCGGTCTTTCAGGCGACAGTAGCGCGTGTGTACGCACTGTCGGCGGACTGATAAGGCTGTTTCTGAATGATCGGCCCGTCGGATTTGCAGGTACATCATGTGTTTATTTTGATATGGGCGTGTTTTCATGTATTTTAGGGGTTTGAGTCTGTTATTTTTCCTCATTTTGCCCCATGTTGGGAGGAAGCTGTCAAGTAACGTTTGTGATCCCTGTTGTGTATCTTTGATGTAAATTTCTTACATTCTCTGTTGAATTATAAATGTTTGAAGAAGAGGAGCTTCTTCAGGCAGCGGGGGGAGGGAGGGGGGCGGCGGGAGAGAGCCCCCCCTCCTCGCTGGAGGAAATCCTGGCGGTGAATGAGTCACTGTGCGCACACGGTATTGGCACAGGACGTTTGGCTGCGAGGGAGCGTGCGGCAGAACAGACGCCTCCAGCCCTGCAACAGTTAAGCAGACAGAGCTGTTTGTGTACATCTCTGCTCCGTGCGCTGCGTATGTCTCTGCGTAGAGCGAGCCAATGTTTCTGTGGAGAAGAGACCGGTGAGACGCTCTCCTCAGATCTGACGTGAGTACCGCCGCCCGTCTTCCTCAGATTGCTCCTTAGGGTTGTGGTGAGGGGGGGGACTGTAAACAGGAAAGAGGTGGCGGACCACAGACCTTACCTGCTGGGACGCTCTGTCACACGGCTTGTCCTCTTGTGTCTTGTGCATTTCTTGTATTTTATTTCTCGTTTTTCGCTCTCCTCGTCTTTGTACAATCGTCTCTCGTATCTCCAGGTTAACACTTTCTCTGCTGGAGGGCTGTGGGGTGGTCTCCTTCTGGAGGGGGTAAGAAAGTCTACGAGTTTTGTATTGTTGGATTCTGTCGCTCTTTGGGGTTGTCTCTGTGATTTGAGGAGGCAGAAAGTAATTTGGGCTCTGTCCGGGTCAGCGGGGAAATATTCGGTGCTCGGTCCTGGTCGGCAGGGTAATATATTGGACTCCGGTCCTGGTCAGCGTTGGAATATTTTGGGGTCGGTTCTGGTCAGTGGGGGAATATTTTGGGGTCGGTCCTGGTCAGCGGGGAATATATTGGACTCGGTCCTGGTCGGTGGGGGAATATTTTGGGCTCGGTCCTGGTCGGTGGGGAATATATTGGACTCTGTCCTGGTCAGTGGGGGAATATTTTGGGCTCAATCCTGGTCAGTGGGGGAATATTTTGGGGGCGGTCCTGGTCGGTGGGGGAATATTTTGGGCTCGCTCTGGTCGGCGGGGGAATATTTTGGGCTCTGTCCTGGTCGGCGGGGGAATATTTTGGGCTTGCTCTGGTCGGTGGGGGAATATATTGGACTCGATCCTGGTCGGTGTGGGAATATATTGGACTCGATCCTGGTCGGTGTGGGAATATATTGGACTCGATCCTGGTCGGTGTGGGAATATATTGGACTTGATCCTGGTCGGTGGGGGAATATTTTGGGCTCGATCCTGGTCGGCAAGGGAATATTCTGGCCTGGGCTCGGTCCTGGTCGGCGGGGGAATATTTTGGGCTCTGTCTGATCAGCAGGGGAATATTTTGGGTTCGGTCCTGGTCAGTGGGGGAATATTTTGGGCTCTGTCCTGGTCGGCGGGGGAATATTTTTGGCTCGGTCCTGGTTGGTGGGGGAATATTTTTGGCTCAGTCCTGGTTGGTGGGGGGATATTTTGGGCTGTGTCTGGTCGGCAGGGGAATATTTTGCTATTGCTGGGGGTCAGAACTGTAAAACTAAGGAGAAGTGAGAATTTAACAGCCATGAAATCACAGCTGGAGGATCACAGCAAACACCAGCTTGTTACTTGTTGGGTGGAGTCACAGTAGTTGGCCAGAGTTTTAACAATCTGTTTAGTCATCTTCTGACAGTGAATGGATGGCAATGAAGTCCAATCGGTACCAGTGTAAATACAGCTCTAATATGGTGAATATAACTCGGGCTGCAATGGCAGTGACATAGCAGAACCTATAGTATATTGCCTGTTCACAGCACAGCAGGTATAGCCCCTAGCAGACAGTCACCACTTTGCACGGTTGGTGGTACTGACCAGTGTTTCTAGGGATTGAGTCTGCTGGTGTCAGACAGACAAGACTGCTGCATCGAGAACTTTATATCAATAGAGAGCTGTTGAAGAGGGCTGTATTTCGGTAGCACGCAGGCGGCACAATACAGGAATCAGAAGGATCGTGCCAGAGGAGTGTGCCACTGCCAAAACTGCCTGTCATTCCTGCGCTGGGCTGCTGAGTCACGCCATGCCCCCCCCGCAGTGCCACTAGTGCCATTATCATCAAATATTCACTCGGCATGCTGCGCTGCTACAGCCACTCCGCCACAAATACACACAGCCCTGTCTCTGCAATACTACCTCCCCAGCGCAGCTGTCTCCTCTCATTATTTACATGTTCTTGCCTCTTCCAGTCATGACTGCATTAGTTGTCTGGCTGAGAGTTATCTTACAAGAAAACCATACTGGGGGGGAGGTGGGGTCTACTCGCCACCATGTTTGCAGTGCTGCTTGCTGGGCTGTCATCATCTATCCTTATCCTTCTGCATCTCCGCACATGAACCAGGATACATATCAGGCGTTCTGACTCCGCTGGCTGCATGCTTGTTCCAGGTGTGACTCCGCTGGCTGCATGCTTGTTCCAGGTGTGACTCCGCTGGCTGCTTGCTTGTTCCAGGTGTGACTCCGCTGGCTGCATGCTTGTTCCAGGTGTAACTCCGCTGGCTGCATGCTTGTTCCAGGTGTGACTCCGCTGGCTGCATGCTTGTTCCAGGTGTGACTCCGCTGGCTGCATGCTGGTTCCAGGTGTGACTCCGCTGGCTGCATGCTCGTTCCAGGTGTGACTCTGCTGGCTGCATGCTTGTTCCAGGTGTGACTCCGCCGGCTGCATGCTTGTTCCAGGTGTGACTCCGCCGGCTGCATGCTTGTTCCAGGTGTGACTCCGCTTTCTGCATGCTTGTTCCAGGTGTGACTCCGCTGGCTGCATGCTTGTTCCAGGTGTGACTCCGCCGGCTGCATGCTTGTTCCAGGTGTGACTCCGCTGGCTGCATGCTTGTTCCAGGTGTGACTCTGCTGGCTGCATGCTTGTTCCAGGTGTGACTCCGCTGGCTGCATGCTTGTTCCAGGTGTGACTCCGCTGGCTGCATGCATGTTCCAGGTGTGACTCCGCTGGCTGCATGCTTGTTCCAGGCGTGACTCCGCTGGCTGCATGCTTGTTCCAGGCGTGACTCCGCTGGCTGCATGCTTGTTCCAGGTGTGACTCCGCTGGCAACATGCTTGTTAAAGGCGTCACTCCGCTGGCTGCATGGTTGTTCCAGGTGTGACTCCGCTGGCTGCATGCCTGTACCAGGTGTAACTCCGCTGGCTGCATGCTTGTTCCAGGTGTGACTCCGCTGGCTGTATGCTTGTTCCAGGTGTGACTCCGCTGGCTGCATGCTTGTTCCAGGTGTAACTCCGCTGGCAACATGCTTGTTAAAGGCGTCACTCCGCTGGCTGCATGCTTGTTCCAGGTGTGACTCCGCTGGCTGCATGCCTGTACCAGGTGTAACTCCGCTGGCTGCATGCCTGTTCCAGGTGTGACTCCGCTGGCTGCATGCTTGTTCCAGGTGTGACTCCGCTGGCTGCATGCTTGTTCTAGGTGTAACTCCGCTGGCTGCATGCTTGTTCCAGGTGTGACTCCGCTGGCTGCATGCTTGTTCCAGGTGTGACTCCGCTGGCTGCATGCTTGTTCCAGGTGTGACTCCGCTGGCTGCATGCTTGTTCCAGGTGTGACTCCGCTGGCTGCATGCTTGTTCCAGGTGTGACTCCGCTGGCTGCATGCTTGTTCCAGGTGTGACTCCGCTGGCTGCATGCTTGTTCCAGGTGTGACTCCGCTGGCTGCATGCTTGTTCCAGGTGTGACTCCGCTGGCTGCATGCTTGTTCCAGGTGTGACTCCGCTGGCTGCATGCTTGTTCCAGGTGTGACTCCGCTGGCTGCATGCTTGTTCCAGGTGTGACTCCGCTGGCTGCATGCTTGTTCCAGGTGTGACTCCGCTGGCTGCATGCTTGTTCCAGGTGTGACTCCGCTGGCTGCATGCTTGTTCCAGGTGTGACTCCGCTGGCTGCATGCTTGTTCCAGGTGTGACTCCGCTGGCTGCATGCTTGTTCCAGGTGTGACTCCGCTGGCTGCATGCTTGTTCCAGGTGTGACTCCGCTGGCTGCATGCTTGTTCCAGGTGTGACTCCGCTGGCTGCATGCTTGTTCCAGGCGTGACTCCGCTGGCTGCATGCTTGTTCCAGGTGTGACTCCGCTGGCAACATGCTTGTTAAAGGCGTCGCTCCGCTGGCTGCATGCTTGTTCCAGGTGTGACTCCGCTGGCTGCATGCTTGTTCCAGGTGTGACTCCGCTGGCTGCATGCATGTTCCAGGTGTGACTCCGCTGGCTGCATGCTTGTTCCAGGTGTGACTCCGCCGGCTGCATGCTTGTTCCAGGTGTGACTCCGCTGGCTGCATGCTTGTTCCAGGTGTGACTCCGCCGGCTGCATGCTTGTTCCAGGTGTAACTCCGCCGGCTGCATGCTTGTTCCGGGTATGACTCCGTTGGCTGCATGCTTGTTCCAGGTGTGACTCCACTGGCTGCATGCTTGTTCCAGGTGTCGCTCCGCTGGCAGCGTGCTGGTTCCAGGTGTGACCAACTGTTTTGTGTTTTGGAGGACCATGCTTATCCTCCTATAGATGTATGAAATGTTGTACTTCACTAAATGATACCTAGTAGTTTTATAGCTAGAGGTGTGTCGAGTTTGGGGGTGCGTTTGCTTAAATATTCCCTCATTTTCATCCTCAAAAATTTGGAAGCTGTTGGAGTCACCAAATGGACTCTGCAGCTTTTTCCCAGCTCTGCCCTGTTGTCCCAGTCCTTGGCCACGCCTCCTGTTGTCCCAGTCCTTGGCCACGCCTCCTGTTGTCCCAGTCCTTGGCCACGCCTCCCTGCTGCGGGCGAGGGCATTCAGCAGGGGGAGTGCTAGCGCTATGCGTTGTACAGGATGCTGATAAAAGGGAAGCGGTATGTGAGCTGTGGGTGGTCAGGTGGTGCTCTGATCTCTTGAGGGTGGGGCGGGGAGTCAGAGGGCAGCTGATTACAATATTTATGTTATGAGCACGCCCCCCTGCGAGCATCAGCCTGAAATACAGGGTGTGTGACTGCGGCGGTGAGACCTGTCAGGGCTGGATCACACTTGGGAGCTTTTCACCGATTTGCTGATCACCGGTGATCATCGAAGTGCTGTTGCTAATGTATCCCTATGGGGATTATTCTCACTGCAGCGCTTGCGATTTGCATAAATCGCAAACATGCTGCATGCAGCGCCTTGAGGGGGAGGGTACGATGTCATTCTCGTTTTGTCAATCGGGATTCCCTGCAAATTGAGGCAAAATCATGATGCAAAATCGCGATTGAGATTTGCTTTCCGAGTGTGAGCAAGCCCTTAGGTTGTTTCACACCATTTTCTCTATGTTGTCTTTAATCATCTCGAGCTCACTCCAACCTGAATTATCGCAAATTCTTTCTGTTTTATGAAAGCAAACTTTTGTTTACCATAACATCTTAGTAAGGTGGCTTTTAGGACCATTGTAGTCCCTTACACACTCCAATGAGTTCTGGGTCACCATGAGCTTGCTGGTTAGTCTGTACCTCTCGGTGTTACAAGCCCTACTGCATAGAGTAGAATAGAATCTATGCCATGCACTGATGAGGATCAAACAATCCAAAACAGTCTGTATGCATGTTGGATTATTATGGCTCTGTACAAATTAACAAGCTGACACATCATTGCATTCCAGCGGTTCTGGAAGTGTGTTTAGCTTCTAAGGGTAATAATGGTTAATTTGCATATATTCAGCAGTGATGCATTATGGGAGACATCTCAAGCTCACTCCAACCTGAATTATTGCAAATTCTTTCTGTTTTAAGAAAGCAAACTTTTGTTTTTCTTGGCTTTAAAGGGACACTTAAGTCAAACAAAATGAGTTTTACTCACCTGGGTCTTCCAATAGCCCCCTGCAGCTGTCCGGTGCCCTCGCCGTCTCCCTCCGATCCTCCTGGCCCCGCCGGCAGCCACTTCCTGTTTCGGTGACAGGAGCTGACAGGCTGGGGACGCGAGTGATTCTTTGCGTTCCTGGCCACATTAGCACCCTCTATGCTGCTATATGGTATATGATATATGCTATAGCAGCATAGATGGTGCTATTGTGGCCAGGAACGCAAAGAATCACTCGCGTTCCCAGCCTGTCAGCTCCTGTCACCGAAACAGGAAGTGGCTGCCGGCGGGGCCAGGAGGATCGGAGGGAGACGGCGAGGGCACCGGACAGCTGCAGGGGGCTATTGGAAGCCCCAGGTGAGGAAAACTCATTTTTTTTGTTTGACTCAAGTTTCCCTTTAATCAAAACACACAAAAAATGCAACAGGGCAGCAATTGCCTTCTGTAAAAATGGGAGCGCATTCAGTGTGTGAATACATCTTGACGATTACCATAAAAAGGATCCCGAGCTGTGAGACCTGTGTAAGCTGCCATATTTATTTATTTTTAAAGGATACCCGAAGTATCATGTGACATGATAGACATGGGTATGTACAGTGCCCAGCACACAAATAACTATGCTGTGTTCCTTTTTTTTTTATCAGTGTGATCCTCACTGATAAGAAATTCCCCTTTTTATCTCTTTCTTGCTCTCAGAAGCCATTCCCTGCCGATGTATTTGGCTGCAGTAGTGACTGAATCACACCAGAAACAAGCATGCAGCTAATCTTGTCATATCTATCAAAATTGTCAGAAACGCCTGATCTGCTGCATGCTTGTTCAGGGTCTATGGCTAAAAGTATTAGAGGCAGAGGATCAGCAGGACAGCCAGGTAACTGGTATTGCTTAAAAGGAAATAAAATATGGCAACCTCCATATCCCTTCATTTAATGGTGTCCCTTAAAAAGTAGCTGCCCTTGCGATTGGGAAAAGGGCAGTATTCCAGAGATGTGATTGGACCGCGCTTGGAGGTGAGGAACAGCCGCGCCACTTGCCTTTGCCCGTTGGGGGGGATGCGACCCCCACTGACCTGGCACTGATTCGGGCGGCTGTGCGTTCTCCGCGCGGCCCTCAGAACCCCTGCGGCGCTACACAAGTTGTTAAATAAAGAGTGCGTTTTCCAGCCCGCCGATGCAGCAGTGACTCTCCAGCTGCGCCATTATTAGGAGGCTGAAAAGATGCGTCTCCCGTCTTTGTTTCTGCGGCGCTGGATGAGGATAATGATCCCCGTTGTGCAGAGATTGCAGCGAGAATCGGGCAGATGATAATTACACGGTGTGAATGGGGCGGAGGGGCTCGTCAGCCCGGCGTGTGCAAGACGCTCTCCTCCCGCGGGCCACAATCTGTCTCTTTGTCCTAATTCCTTCCCCCCGTGCGCGCGGAACCCCCAGACGCTGATTGTGTCTCATCAGAATCAGTGGTCCCCCCCCACCCTCCGAGTCCCGGGGGTCTCCAGAGTCTAATGCCACCGCTCGTCATTCTCTGTTCCTCTGCTGAAGTCATTTACCAAATAATCCTACGCATTTCTGGATTAAATAGAGCCAAGCAAAATCAGCAGGAATGCATTAGATTGGCCCAAGTCCCAGCTGCATGCCGTTTGCATTACATTTGTATGCAAGCTACAGTCATTAGCCTCTCATTGAGCATCTGTTTATAGCGGATCAGCTTGCTAGGGAGGCTGCCACATTTATTTCCTTGTAAACAATGCCAGTTGCCTGGCATTCCTGTTGTTTTTCTGGCACACGTAGTGCCTGAGTCAATACCCTGGAACAAGCCTATGGCTAATCCAGTAAGTCAGCTGAGTCAGAGTACCTGACCTGCGCATGCTTATTCAGGGTCAATGGCTAAAAGTATTAGAGACCCAGGATCAGGTAGACTGCCAGGCAACTGGTATTGAAATAAATATGGCAGCCTCCATGTCACACTCACATTGAGTTCCCTTTAAGGCCAATTTTGGTGTAATTTGGTTAACTTGAAAAGAAACCGTGACCAAGAATTGAACTTCATCCCAGTTAGTAGCTGATAACCTCCTTTCCCATGAGAAATCTATTTCTTTTCGCAAACAGACCATCAGGGGGCGCTGTATGGCTGATATTGTGGTGAAACCCCTCCCACAAGAAACTCTGAGGACCGTGGTCCTGGCAGTTTCCTGTCTGTGAACCTTGTTGCATTGTGGGAAATAGCTGTTTACAGCTGCCAAAAAAGCATGCAGCAGCTACATCACCTGCCAGCAGTAATCATGTCACCATTTAATAAATGTCAGAATGTAAATCAGGGAGAGAAAAGATTTTACAATGGGCAAACACTGACTTAATCATTTATACATAATTATTGAAAAAATGAAACACTTTTTTTATTACATTATTTTCACTGCAGTTCCTCTCTAACGATGTGTTTAGTTGGCGAAACGTATACAAATGCCAAATATCTTACCTGGCTACAAGTTGCTGTGAAAAAAACAATTTTTAAGACAACATTATACTCTGGCTGCTTGCTGAGCACACAGTTCAACTGCCTGTGAAAATGGGCCCTAATTGCCCACATAGTACCTGTGCCAGACCCATAGGAAAAGGAAAACGCCTTTCCTTATGCTGCACATCAGTTGTGTGCTGTATTACAGCTGACAGTGACTGTGTTTCAGTGTGGACAATTGGCTGTCAACTACTTCAATCAATGAAGCTTGCACACAGAAGCTCTCTGCTGTGTTTACTTTACACTGATCTCCCGTAATTCGCAATCAAAGAATGATCTGGGAACTTATTGCATAGGAAAAGTAACTGAGAAGCCTGCAGAGCAATGCGAAAGGAAGTCTGTCAACCTTTTCAAGCACTAATCCCCCCCCCTCCCCCCCTTCCTTTCTGCACACAGGTTGCTGGCTGATTAATTCACTAATATAACCCTTTATGTTTAAAGCAGGATTATCAGCCATAAAATCAAACTTCATTTACCCAATGCTCTACGTTTATTATGTAGTCTACATCCTTACTCGGCATTGCAAGCATTCCACTATAATCACAAATGTGTCTGCTGTAAGGAATCTTATCTCAGTCAGCCTGGCTCTATTCTCGTTCATTGCTGGGGACAGGGAAGCTTGTTATCTCCCCTTCCCACATTTCTGCTCCTTAATGATTAGCTGAGGGCAGTTTAGTGTGACAGGAGGCTGAATAGGGATAATACACCTCTCTCTTCTGCGGAAGCTGCTAAAACACGATCTATGCTGTGCTCACGTGTTTACAAAGCAAGCTAGATATGACAGTGCACTTTCTAGGAGAGAAAAAATATGGGAGGAAATGACATCAGGATTGGCCTCAGTCAGAAGCAATAAAGATGGAAAATGCCTGGAACAGTTTTCTCTTTATTTACTATATTAAAATTCACTGAATTTAAAATGTGGACAGTACAATACACGGTACGTAAGTAGAACAAGTATTAATCTACTTGTATACAGTGCTGCTCATAATTATTCATACCCCTTGCAAATTTTGGCTTAAAGTTACTTTTATTCAACCAGCAAGTCATTTTTTAGTTCAGTTAGCTTATTGCTAAAGATGAATGGGCAAAAATACCAGTGGAGACATGCAAAAAGCTGGTCTGCAATTATAGGAAGCGTTTGATTGCTGTAATAGGGAAAAAAAGGCTTTTCTATTGATTGAGAAGTGTATGAATAATTTTGGACTGGACACTTTTTGCTCAAATGTAAATAAAAGTTAAGAAATGTTTTCTTCACAATAATGCCTCTCGTACATCATCTTATTATCTTTTGGAGACACCTATGTCACTTACTGTCAAAAAATTACTTGCTGGTTAAATAAAAGTAACTTTAAGCAGAAATTGCCAGGGGTATGAATACTTATTGGCAGCACTGTATGTGGGTTTTCTTTTCCTGGTCTAGTATGACTGACCCTGCTTCTTTAAATGAGCCTTATGATGCTACTTTTAGGCACTTTGGGGAGGGGAGATTTGTTACTTTCGGCTAGCTTCGGAAATGCATTATATTTATATTTTTTATTTTATTTAAAAAATGTTTAAAAAAAAAATCAAACAAACCTTGAAGCTCCTCCCTCCTCCTAAGCCCTTTTTGTCCTTTGTCTCCCATTGACTGGTATTAAGGAAGGTTGAGCTAATAAAAGTGGGATCCACTACATGAAAAATACCATCCCTCCTGGTTCTCCACACAAGACTCCACCCACAAAGCAGCCTTGCCCATCGCGGGGGGCTCGTCCCAATGCCCAGGGGGGTATGGAGGTAATAGTACAGTCTGACTTAAGTGGGGATGTGGAAGCTCCCTTTAATAAGGGGAATTCAGAGATCCCACTCAATTCCTTCAAAGTAAAAAAAAAATCCTTACATTTTTTTTTTTATTGGACCCCTCCTTAATCCAGGTAACTGTACAAATTACTTTATAACTGAATGCCACTTAATACAAACTAATACGAGTACCCCAAATTCTCCTTTTCCTTGTAGAAATGATGAACTGGAATATATTGTAGCCCTTTTCACTGCAGTAACACAATTATTCCTCAGGGGCGGGACCGAACATCTGCAGGGATGCTGGCTCTGCCTGCACACCTTGTTGATTAACCACTCCCATTTCTGGATCAGCTGAGAAATAGGCATCCTCCTCAGAGGAACATTCAGGGACCCGGAAGTGCAGCCGGGGGGCCGGGGACCAGAGTCAATAAAGATCTGTGTAATTATTCAGATTTATATATGACTACAATGATATAGAACTGATTTCATGAGAATTGTATTATTAGTTTTATTGCAGTGTGGAAGTTCAGTTTGTTGTAACTTTGATTTCTGCACTATAGCTCCGTAAGCTTGCCGCTCGCTCCCTCTGCGTCTGTTCCTGCATGGAAGGTGAAGCAGAAGACGCCTGTTCCTCGTCTCCGTAGAGGGAGATCTGTGGGGGAAGGGGCACATAGGGCACTGTCTGTCACCACACCCCTGCTTTGATTGAGATGAGCAATCTTTCCCTGGTCTCCTCGTCTGATGAGTTTTGTCACTCGCCCTCTCTCGTCTCTGCACTGCCCGTTCCAATTTTTAGATGCGGCGAGGGGAAAATGAAGAGTATGAATGTGCGATTTCTCGTGGCCGCCCGTGGAAATCTGCTTCCAGTTCTGCTGACAGATATCTGGTGTTTTTATTTTTGGGGAATATTGGAGGCAGCGAGTTGTGCTCATTCAGCAAAGTCGTTCTGTAGCCGATTGTTGTCGCCACAATGAATTGTGCAGTGCTCGCCGCCGCCGCTTTATGTGGCAGGCATAATGTATCATATAGCATTTATTGTTTACACGGTAACTATTTTAGCAAACAGTTTTTGTGTGATTACTTAGCAGTGATGCTGTTTCTGCAGAACTTTGCAGAGTACATTGTGTTTTTCGTGTCCCTGACACCCTCCTACACTATGTGATAAACACCATTAATCTCTCCCTGAGTGAAGGTATTTGGGTGGGCAGGGAGGACTTGCAATCCTTTTACCTCCAAGCATTGCTCGACTTCCATCGCATTTAAAGTGAACTCGAGGTGAGGGTTATATGGAGGCTGCCATATTAATTTCCTTTTAAGCAATACCAATTCCCTGGCTGTCCTGCTGATCCTCTGCCTCTAATATTTTTAGCCATAGACCCTGAACAAGCATGCGGATCAAATGTTTCTGACATTGTTGTCAGATCTGACAAGATTAGCTGCATGCTTGTTTCTGGTGTGATTTAGACTCTACTGCAGCCAAATAGATCAGCAGGGCTGCCAGGCAACTGGTATTAATTAAAAGGAAAGAAATATGGCAGCCTCCATATCCCTCTCCCCTAGGTCCACTTTAAGCAAAAAGGTGTTGGAAAGTCGATCGATCCACAACCACTGGTTGCTTAGTACCAACTGATGCAGTACAAAACTGCGGCGGTCAGTTATATGCTTTTTCGAATAATTGTTGCAGCCCTTCTAGATCAGTAATAATTGCCCAGATGTTTTTCTTTTCCTGCATGAGCAATGTGGTTGCACAGAGCAGAAACCGTTACTCCTTATTTCTCCTTATTTCTCCCAGTATACAAAGCCTGTCACCTCCACATAGAGTAACCTCTCCCCCTCTCCTTAGGACTGCACATGCAGCCTCCTCTCCCCTCTCTGCTTTCCATGGTATTTGTCACATGATGCAGAGTAACCAATGACGTGGAAGGAGAATACAAACAACTGAAAAAAATTTTGATTGTACGACTGAACTAGTGTGTCAGATGCCTGTGGGTGGGGCTTCTGCTGCTGCGATTTCATCATCTCACTGTTCAGATTACAAGGGGGAGGAGCACGGACTGACTGTGAGATGATAGTAGGCTATGGCAGCGACAGTCTGTGGGACAGGAAGTAGCCGGAGTCTGGGCTGAGGAAATCGTTTAATCTCAGTGTTGCTTAAGCATTTATTTTATGCTATAGCATCAGTGTCTTTTGGGGGGTTGCAGAATGTCACAGTGGGGTCTGTTAGGGTTACAGACTATTCCACTGAAGTGCTTATTCAGTAGTTAGACCTTTAGAGCAGTGAGAAACCAAAGCATGAATCCTAAGATGCATACACACATTCAATTTTAATTAGCCAATCACTGACCAATTTTACCACCACCATGTAGTATGGGGGCCCACAGACGTCGAATACTATGCACTGATTGTGAAGGTAAGCTCTTAAAGGCATACTGTAGGGGTGTCAGGGGAAAATGAGTTGAACTTACCCGGGGCTTCTAACGGTCCCCCGCAGACATCCTGTGTTGGCGCAGCCACTCACCGATGCTCCGGCCCCGCCTCCGGTTCACTTCTGGAATTTCTGACTTTAAAGTCAGAAAACCACCGCCTGCACGCCCGTGTCCTCGATCCCGCTGATGTCATCAAGAGCGCACAGCGCAGGCCCAGTATGGTCTGTGTCTGCGCAGTACACTCCTGGTGACATCAGCGGGATCGAGGACACGGGCGTGCAGGTGCAGTGGTTTGCGACTTTAAAGTCAAATTCCAGAAGTGAACTGGAGGCGGGGCCGGAGCATCGGTGAGTGGCTGCGCCAACACAGAATGTCTGTGGGGGACCATTAGAAGCCCCCGGGTAAGTTCAACTCATTTTCCCCCGACCCCCCCCCCCCCCCCCTACAGTATCCCTTTAAACTATATAGAAGTGGTAACATTGGCCAATCACTGACCAATCAAAATTGGATACGTATGAAGGATTATGCAGATTTTTTTTAATGCAAATTTACGAGGTTTAAAAAAAAGGGGCCAGTATATTTCCACCTTGATTGGATTCAATTAGTCTATTTTCAAGATGCACTAATTCACATGCAAAATTTGCATGCCCGAATTACTATCTCACTGACCCTCCCTATACAGCAGGTTTCAGACAATAATGGCAGCAGCTGAAGAAAAAACAATCAGTCCACTGCAGACTATTCGGCTGGCCGTACTGAGCGCTAAATGAGCCTGTGGGCGGAGTAAAGGCCATACACGTGTAGATGGCCACCAGATTTGATCATCAGATAAATCCTTGTCAGTTCAAATCTGTTCTGGGAGGGATTTATTACTGCTACACACTTCAGTATGAAATCGATTAAAAATCTTTAGAACCGCAGTGTTGTACTGATTGATCCAGTGCATCGCTATGGGCCAACAATCTGCCGCCGCTCTTTCCCCACCGGTGATCAATATTTTCCGTACCGAGCGGTTGACCGATTTTGGCCATAAATCTATTGATCGATCTGCCCGCTGAATCGGTTTCTAGCCATTTTGATCAGAGTGATCGAGGCGGCTGAATACGAGTTGGAAAAATGTGCATGGCTGCCTTCAAGGGAACCTGAACTGAGAAAAATTATTTAAAATACGATGTACCTGCACATGAATATTCCATACTTACCTCGCCGTCAGTTCCTCTCAGAAGCTGACCGTTTTCTTCTTACGATGATTCCTTTCAGTTCTGACTAAATTTTATCAGAGCTGAAATATATCAGTTGTAGATCAGTTGCTGTCAGTTATAGCTGAAATGACAACTGATGAGCAAGGTGTAATGTCCATGTTTCCCTATGGCTCAAGTGGGCGATGTTACAGTTTAACTAACCAGGAAGCTGTTATGGGGTAAAGGCCAAATAGAATGCAGGAGAAGAAAAAAAAAGAAATTGGTAGGTAGACTACACGGGAGGCAAGTATGACATGTGTATGTTTATTTTGACTTTTCATTTTCAGTTCAGGTTTGCCTTACCTCTGTAACCATTCCTATTGTTTTACTGTTATCCTTAAAAACAAAAAAGCAGTTGGTAACAAATTTCAATTTAGCACGGAGCTCTGGGAAGGACTGCGCGGATTAGTTGGGGAGGAGGTGCTAGGAGGAGAAAAAAAAAGCAATTAACACTAATTAACTGGCTGCTTTTTTTAGCCGCGGCAGAATGAGGCCTCCGGCGGTTCCTGTAGACCTGCAGTTTCTTGTGTGAGCGTTAACTAAAGTTTTGTTAATTCCTGGCGATTGAACCCGTTCTGTGCCGGATCGTGCGTAGAAGAGCCGGATTTTCGCCTGACAGGTTAGACTTACTTGGCAGACGAATGTTTTGCTCTTGAAGATGACCGTTTCCCGGTCTGTTGCCTCAACTGCCTAGGCATAGGGTTGTTTCTGGCACCGCCCAACAATAGAACGTGGCTGAGGGGACACTTACAGGACACCCGAAGCGAAAATAAACTAATGAAATAAACTATTGTTTCTATCTATCTTTCTTTTTGCTCAGTGACACATTCATTGAAGAATGCCAGAGCTAAAATCTATGAACCACTGACCCTTTTTTATCTCTTTCCTGCTCTCAGAAGCCATTATCTGCTAGGAAAGTGTTTTATAGTTGGAATTTCTTATCAGTGAGGGTCACACTGTAGTCACTTCCTGTCTGAGTCAGGACTGAGTCAGCCACTTACATTCCTGATATTTAAAGAGAACCAGAGATGAAGCACCCTCTTGTATTTTACCTTATAAATCAGTGGGAACATGACAGTAAACACCTAATCTGCCCTTTGTTTCATTGTTCTCTGTGTAATCTGACTGTTATCACGTCTGATAAGAATCCCCGACTGAGAAGTCAGGCTGCTCCGTCTAGCTTTGCTACAGAAAGATTATAGCTAAGTCTGTATTCTGTGGTGTTATTTCAAGCCCAAGCCTGCCCCCTTGTGGCTTTGCTATAATGACTCAGCTATAATCATTCCCAGCAAAGCCAGATTTAATTGCTCAGTCTGGGATTCTTGTGACTGCTGTTAACAGACACTTTTAGCAGTGAGGAGGAAACAGAGAGCATGGTAAGTGTTTTCTCTAATGTTCTTACTGATATACATGGTAAAATACACAAGGGTGCTTCGTCTCTGGTTCCCTTTAACTCTTTCAGGCAGAGAAAGAAAAAAAGGAACACAGCATAGTTATTAGTGTGCTTTGCACTGTACATACACATGTCTATCGCATCATGTCACATGTCACTTCGGGTATCCTCTAAATGAAAAGGCGCATATTTAGGACACATTTGGCGCCCCAGGCTCCGCCCACAATGATTTGGCCGCTCGGTGACACCGCAAATAACCGCCAATATGTACCATGTCAAACAGTCCAGCAGAACACTACAGAGCTCACCCTCTCCACACTACAGACACGGCGTCTCCAGGAGAAAAGCGTCCGGCACGCCGATGAACAAGCCCCTATATGTACATATAATCCATTTGTTGCAAGCCAAAGAGCAGATCTCACACGTCTATTTCTGAACGACTTGTGGTTCAAACCGGTTGTCGGACGTGTGTACGTTCGATCGTTAGACTGATAGCAGCAGTTTTGACTGATCCTCTCGGCGGATCCGTGGACCAACTGGCTTTCAAACGACAGTTATGCTGAGAATAGACGGTTCGTTTCTGCCGCACATTTCTGCTCTCAATCGATTTTGCCGCTCGATTCAGCTCTCAATTCTCGTATCTTCCGCTCGTTTTTCTTGTCTTTTTCCCTTCACCTCTATCAGAAAACGATCGGCCAAGGAATCGAAAGTTAGATCGGACATGTCGGAAATTATCTATCGAACCATCTTATCAGCTTAAAAACGAACTGTGTATTCCCAGCATTAGGTCCGTACATGCGTACAAACGACTTGTTGTTTGAAAGTCTATTACTTTGACACTACTAGACATTCAAACAAGTCTTTTGATCTGGTCCATTGTTCTATCCGGTCCATAGACCAGTCAGACGACCTTTAAAGAGAACCTGAACTGACAATAAAAAGTCAAAATAACAATACACAAGGTCATACTTGCCTCCCATGTAGTCTTTTTTTATTCAATCTCTTTCTCCTCTTCTGCGTCCCATTTGTCCACTGTGATCATTGGATTTCTCCGTCCTCTATTTTAAAAATGGCCGTTACCCCATAACAGCTTCCTGGTCAGCACATTGTTAAACTGTAATATCACCCACTTGAGCCATAGGGAAACATGGACATTACCTTGCACATTCAGTTGTAGCTGACAGCTGCTGATATATAACTGACAGCAACTGGTATATTTCAGTTCTGACAAAATATTGTCAGAACTGGAAGGGATGACTGTAAGAAGGAAATGATGAGCTTCTGAGAGGAACTGACGGTGAGGTTAGTATGTAATATTCATTTGCAGCTACGTCATGTGTTTATTTTAAATAATTTTCCACGCCTCAGGTTCCCTTTAAGCTCCTTAGCGGTATGCCCGACACTGTCGGGCATGCCGCTGCAGAGGTTTTACTGCGCATCGGGACCCACCGGAATTAATTTCTTTTAGTATGTCATTTAAATACTAGCTAGCACTAGGCTAGCTAGTATTGTCTGCCGACACCCCCCGATCTCTCGCTGGATACATTACCACGCCGGGATCCAGCGATCGAGCAGCCTCCTGCTCAGCTCCGGTCATCACTATGGGGAGGATCGGGACTGCGCATGACGTCATGTACGATCCTCCCCATAGTGATGACTGGAGCTGAGCGGGGAGGCCGCTCGATCGCTGGATCCCGGCGTGGTAATGTATCCAGCAGGCAATCGGGGGGGGGGGGGGGGGGGAGATAGGGGCTTTGGGAGGTGTCGGCAAACAATATTAGCTAACCTAGTGGTAGCTAGTATCAAAATGACACATTTAAATTAATAAATGAGGGGAGGGGGGCGCGGACAATGCAAAACCTCCTGAGCATTGTGACGCTCAGGTGGTTAAATTGGTGGTAATTAGCATTTCAGACGTTTTGTCGTCTGTGTGTACAAGGAGTCTGAACGACTTTTTGTTTGAATGACAAGTCGTTCAAATGACGTTCGGGCATAAAATCAGACGTGTGTATGCACCTTTACATAGTCACAGCAAACGTCACACAGGAAATTCTATTGGAAAAATCTCTCTGTTTGGCTGTAGCTGTGCATCTATCCACCTATCCATACAAGCTTAAAGGACAACTGTAGTGAGAGGGATATGGACATTTAACCTGAGACAATGACGGTAAAAAAAAAATCATACATACCTGGGGCTTCCTCCAGGCTCCCTCAGTGTCCACCTGCGCAGCCTGCGTCGTCCACAATTGTCCCTGACAATCCTCCTGTCTGGGGCATCCAGCGCATGCGAGTTGTTGTTGGCAATAGAAGCAGTGCCGATTGTCTCCTTCTCCTCTTCTTTATTGTATACCCTTTAAGCAACACCTGATCTTCTGCCTCATACTTTTAGCCCTAGAACTTGAATAAGCATCCAGCATATCAGATGTTTCTGGTATTTTTGTCAAATCTGAAAAGATTAGTTTTATGCTTGTTTCAGGTGTGTGATTCAGACATTACAGCAGTCAAATAGTTCAGCAGGGCTGCCAGGCTACTGGTATTGTTTAACAGGAAAGAAATATGGCAGCCTCCTTCGACCTCTCCGTTTAGTTGTCCTGTAAGGCTTCTCCTGTCTGGACAGTTTCCGGTTAGCAGACTGGGTCGCCAGCGACTTCCCACCTCCTCATGCTGACTTATTTTCTACTGTTAATGCAGGGATGCTGTGAAATGTAGTCCGGCACCTTTTTTTTTTCTTCCTCTTTTGGGTGTCACATGGTCGTTCCTGATTGACCCGCCGCCAACTAAATCCACTGAAAAGAAGAGACCACCTGTACTTTAGTGACAAGGACATTATGCCCACGTATCATCTACGCACAGTTTATACTCGCTAATCTGCCTATCATCAGAAAAGGTCGGGGTCATTGTTGTGTCAATTCCAACTTAGATGCGTTTTGTTTAAAAGCCAGGTACACACACTGCAATTTTCACCTCGGATCCTATTTCTGATCGAGAAAAGAGATCTACAGCCTACTGACTGCCAGCGATCGATCCATCTTGATTGGAGGCAGATCGGACATGCTGAAAAATATTGATTGAAATACTGGCTATTCCGTGCAGGGCTGTGGAGTCGGTACAAAAATCTTCCAACTCCAACTCCTCAGTTTATGAAACCACCGACTCCGACTCCAACTCCGACTTCGGGTACTCAAAATGGCTCCGACTCTGACTCCTCGACTCCGACTCCTTTTGTCTTATACTTAACAGGGCTGTGGATTTTGTATAAAATTCATCCTACTCTGACTCCCGACTCCGATTCCTCAGTTTATGAAATCACCGACTCGGACTCCAACTCCGCAGCCCTGGTTTCGTGTGTGTGTGTTTTTTTTTTTTTTATTAATTTCCAATTAATATCCAATCACAAATCTGATTGGAATTTGGGAAGATCGTATGCGCGTGTCGATGTCAGATCTGAATATCGATTTGCTGGCTCAAATAGGTTCTGAAGTGAAAATTGGTGTGTACACGACTCTGGAGAAACCTCCATAACCGCCGCCGTCACGCCATTCCGCGTCGCTCCGCTTATCTCGTCACGGGCTGATTCTATCACAGCAACGGGTTATCTGATCACACCCAGCAGCCTCAACACAAACAGAACCGTCTCCATATAACTCTTCCTTGTGAGCGAAAACAGCCGCGACAGGAAGTAGATACGCTAAACGCTCGTTCGTTTTTTTGTCCATGACAGGAAAAGAGATTCATTGAAAAAGACTAATGTGATTCAAGTGTCAGTTTTATAGAGACCGGACAACCACATCAACTGTCACAGTGCAGCAGCTTGGGAGGCGGAGCCAGAAAGGGGTCACATGACTTCATCATCAACATCCTCCTCCTGTGCACATCTGTGAATTAAAGGGAACCTGAACCGAGTAAAATGATTTAAAATAAACCCATGAAGTACCTGCAAATGAATATTACATACTTGCCTCGCCGGCGGTTCCTCCCAGAAGCTCACCCTTTTCTTCTTACAACAATTCCTTCCATTTCTGACAAAATTTTGTCAGAACTTAAATATAGCAGTTGCTGTCCGTTGTATATCAGTTGCTGTCAGTTATAACTGAAAGGACAACTGATGAGCAAGGTAATGTCCATGTTTCCCTATGGCTGAAGTGGTGATATTACAGTTTAACAGTGTGCTGACCAGAAATCTATCATGGGGTAATGCCCATTTTCAAAATGGAGGACAGAGAATTCCATTGATCACAGTGGTCAAACAGGACGCAGGAGAGGAGAGAGAGATTGATGAGTAGACTACACTGGAGGTAAGTATGACGTCTGTATGTTTTTTACTTTTAATTTCAGTTCAGATTTGCTTTAAGGTGGCCACTAACGATACAATTTCCGGAACGATCGTTTACAAAGGATTATTCATATGAACAGAATCGGAAATGATCGTTTGGGACCACTAACAGACAAAAATCCCCTAACCAATCCGATGAGATTAATGAAATCAATGGGATATTCGGGTCGATCTTGTCAATCTGATCGAATTGGTTTGGAGATAGTTTTTCCATTAGTGGTCCCAAACGATCATATCCATGTAACTCCACCACCCGCGGCATGAAATAGACGATTCCCCTAGATGCAGCGTCCTTGTCAGTCGATTGAGAGCATTGCCAATCGTTGGGAGATCTGCACCAATCAGTAGAGTGAATGATACAGTATCCTGCAAAACCAAACCCGCTGAATAGATTTCTAATCCATTTTTTTTTTTTTAGCAGGTTAAAGGTAGCTATACATCTAGTCTCTCTGATGGAATCTGATTAGAGAGAGATCTGTACGCTGCCCATACACCACAGGCCGACTTCCGATCAATTTCAGCATACAATCTCTCGGGGATCTGCAGAATCTGCCACCTCGCCGCTGCCCCCCAGTGTATAAATGTACTCCCGTGTGTGCATTTATATATTACCTGTCCTGTGTCGCCCAGTGCCCATCCGTCTTCCAATTCTTCCTCTTCTTTTTGCGCCCTACACGTCGCCGGCGTTTAGCGCGAGGCATCACATTTATACACTAGGGGGCAGTGACACGGATTTCGCTGCCTTATCCTGATATTGCTCGCTTTTACTGCCATGCACCCAGGGCCGGGCCGAGGCATAGGCTGGAGAGGCTCCAGCCTCAGGGCGCAGTGTAGGAGGGGGCGCAGAATTCATTCACCTGTCATTCCTAATTGTGTTTGAAGCAGAAATAAATAAGAAAAGGGGATACATGGCAGTGACTGCAAGCCAGATAAGTAGATATTAAGGTGTTGGGGAGGTTGTGGGCCCTGTGGCCCTCTTAGTCTAATAGCAATTAGTGTGCGACGGCTGGGGTGGGAGGGGTGGAGGGGCGCACTTTGGTGTCTCAGCCTTGGGTGTTGAAGGACCTTGTCCCGGCTCTGCATGCACCTGATCGACCACGATGGCCCGACATCTTGCAGCATGTCCGATTGATACATGTGACCGATCCTCGATTGGTCATGCTCTTGGTGGCACCGATTTCATTCGATTCGATAATTATCGAGTGGTCGATTGGCCGCCAAGTAGAGAAATGTATACCCGTCTCGAGGACAGGGGCACCCTCTAACGCAGTGAATCGGCGCAGAGCGGCAGCGAACGTAAGTAACACGCAGCTAGCAAAGTGCTAGCTGCGTGTATAAAAAAAAAAATTATGCAAATCGGCCCAGCGGGGCCTGAGCAATCCTCCGCAGCGGCTTACCCCGTGTCCAGTACAGGGTTACCGCTAAGGAGGTTAAAGGATACCCGAAGTGACGTGTGAAATAATGAGATAGACGCCAAGCACACTAATAACTATGCTGTATTCCTTTTTTTCTTTCTCTGCCTGAAAGAGTTATATATCAGGTACGTAAGTGGCTGACTCAGTCCTGACTCAGACAGGAAGTGACTACAGTGTGACCCTCACTGCTAAGAAATTCCAACTATAAAACACTTTCCTAGCAGAAAATGGCTTTTGAGAGCAGGAAAGAGATAAAAAGGGAAATTTCTTATCAGTGAGGGTCACACTGGTGTCACTTCCTGTCAGGACTGAGTCAGCCACTTACATACCTGATATTTAACTCTTTCAGACAGAGAGAATGAAAAAAAAGGAACACAGCCTAGTTATTTGTGTGCTAGGCACTGTACATACACATCTCATCATGTCACATGTCACCTCGGGTACCCTTTAAGGGACCCGGGCACATGAAGATATGAGGAGGCACATGGGAGACAAAAGGCAGCACAATGGACATACGAGGCATCAAGGAGGCACAAGGGAGACCAAGGATACACAGAGGGGGGCACTGGAAGCACAGGGGACAGAGATGGCACAGTGTTCCGACTTAAGAACGGAATCAAGTTAAGAACGAACCTACAGTCCCTATCTCGTCCGTTAACCGGAAACTACCTGTACATTGCTCCGCTGATAAACGCAACAGGAAAAAGTCAGCAGGAAGTTGCGGTGTCCAGTGTTGCCGCGGCCAGCGTGTGCCCGACTCCAACACAACGGTGCTGTTCAGTCGCTGTATAACTAATGATCCCCCCCGAGCGGACCACTATAATGGATGAATTCAGGAATCCATACTGCCCGTGCAGCCGCTTGGCACAGATCCCTCACTAAATGCCCATTTCCATGCAGATAAAGGGCTGGACACGTGGGCCGCGTGCGATCTGCAGTGACAATGAGAGACTAATTACCCTTCCAGAGCCGCGGCCCTCGCATTAGAGAGAGTGATTAGGCGGCTGGCCAGAGGCCCTCTCCCCCGCACCACGCAAGATGCCAGCGGCTGGCACGACACAGCCATGCTGGCACAGGCCTCCTCACAAAAGGATGGCTCTTTATATCCATGCCCAATAACTAATGAATGGACAGCGGCCTATCGCGCAGTCACTGGGCTAGAAAAAGGGGAACTCCGTCTTCAGGGGAACCTGAAGCGAGTGGTATATGTAGGCGGCCATGGTTTACTTTTAAAGGGAACCTAAACTGAGAAGGATATGGATTTTTTCCTTTTAAAATAATACCAGTTGCCTGACTCCCCTGCTGATCCTGTGTCTCTAATACTTTTAGCCACAGCCCCTGAACAGGCATGCAGCAGATCAGGTACTCTGGCTGAAGTCAGACTGGATTAGCTGCATGCTTGTTTCAGGTGTGTGATTCAGCCACTACTGCAGCTAGCACTGCCAGGCAACTGGTATTGTTTAAAAGGAAACATCCATATCCTTCTCAGTTAAAGGGGAACTTCAGCCTAAACAAACATACTGTCATTAAAGAGAATCTGTATTGTTAAAATCGCACAAAAGTAAACATACCAGTGCGTTAGGGGACATCTCCTATTACCCTCTGACACAATTTCGCCGCTCCTCGCCGCATTAAAAGTGGTTAAAAACAGTTTTAAAAAGTTTGTTTATAAACAAACAAAATGGCCACCAAAACAGGAAGTAGGTTGATGTACAGTATGTCCACACATAGAAAATACATCCATACACAAGCAGGCTGTATACAGCAGTGGCGTTCCTACCGTCAAGCGGCAGGGGCGGCCCGCACCGGGTGTCTTGATGCTTAGGGGGTGACACCGGGAGTCCTGTGTTGCCGCCCCTGCCGCTGCAGTCAGTGCACATGTTGTGCAAATTTGGGATTTTACACCCCCCCCGTGGCCGTCCCCGCTGACAACCTATGTGTGTCGTCTCCCCCTCCCCCCCCCCGGGGCCTTCCCCGGTGACAGGCAGGACTCAGGAGCAGCCCAGCTTCAGACCTCCGACCAGCCGGCGACCAGTATGCGGGCACTAGGACCCAGCGGACACCGCACTGATATGCGGAAGTGACATCACTTCCGCATATACTAGAGATGGGAAGTTCGGATCTTTTCAATGATCCGGATGATTCGAATCGGATCATTGAAGAGATCCGGATCTTTGATCCGAATCTCGGATCATTTTACTACCGGAAGCATTCGGGGGTGAAATGAACAGCAGGACAGGTCTGTGGACAGGAGAAGGGGAGGGAGTGGACACACAGAGAAGGGGAGAAGATGGACAGAGGGCAGGGAGTGGACAGAGAAGGGAGGAGGGACGAGCAGAGAGCAGAAATGTTTGCACGTAATACCCACATGCTGAAGTCATATGCTTTACATATATTTCACCTATATGTTCATCTGTACACTTTGAAAGAAAAGGTCGCACAGTGAAAGAAAGCATTCCCAGAAGATAAGTGCAGCTGTGCTGAGTGCAGGGGGATTATATTGCCTTTCAATCACACTGTCTGCAAAGTTACTGAGCTGTGCTGAGCCAAAAGCTTCAAATGTGTTCACTGTGCAGCACTACGGAACAGACAGCCTGTAATGGGCAGCACGTTGCAGCCAGTATGTGTGCTCTACACATATCTGGCAGTGGCACCCATGTCCCCTCTCTCATCTACCTGTCTCCCTGCAAGGCTGCCTCCCTTCCAACAGAGCGATCCATCTCTGCTCTGCTTCCAGGACCCCGCTGCCCGCTGAGAGGGGGCGTGTCGCTCCTGGCCCCGCCCCTTTTGCGATCCGAATCGTTCATTTTGATGATTCGGATGATCGACTCATAAAATAGATTCGGATCAAAGATCCGAATCGTTCATGATCCGGACAACACTAGCATATACGGCGTGGTGTTCACTGAGTTCGGTGCGCCCGCATACTGGTCGCCGGCTGATACTGAGGTCTGAAGCTGGGCTGCTCCTGCCTGTCACCGGGGAAGGCCTGTGAGGTGAGAGGGGGGGGGGGGGGGGTAGGTTGTCAGCGGGGACGGCCACGGGGGGTGTAAAATCCCAAATTTGCACAACGAGTGAAGGGCACCTGTCACTATCTAACCTGGGGGGGATCCCTATTACTATCTAACCTAGGGGGTCCCTGTCACTAACTGGGGGTCGCTGTCACTATCTTACCTGGGGCAGTGGGGGGTCCCTGTCACTATCTAACCTGGGGTGTCCCTGTCACTATCTAACCTGGGGGGTCCCTGTCACTATCTAACCTGGGGGGTCCCTGTCACTATCTAACCTGGGGGTCGCTGTCACTATCTAACCTGGGGGTCGCTGTCACTATCTAACCTGGGGGGGTCCCTGTCACTATCTAACCTGGGGGGGTCCCAGTCACTAACTAACCTGGGGGGTCCCTGTCACTATCTAACCTGGGGGGTCCCTGTCACTAACCTGGGGGTCGCTGTCACTATCTAACCTGGGGGGGTCCCTGTCACTATCTAACCTGGGGGGGTCCCTGTCACTATCTAACCTGGGGGGGTCCCTGTCACTATCTAACCTGGGGGGGTCCCAGTCACTAACTAACCTGGGGGTCACTGTCACTATCTAACCTGGGGGTCGCTGTCACTATCTAACCTGGGGGGGTCCCTGTCACTATCTAACCGGGGGTCGCAGTCACTAACTAACCTGGGGGTCGCTGTCACTATCTAACCTGGGGGGTCCCTGTCACTATCTAACTGGGGGTCGCTGTCACTAACTAACCTGGGGGTCGCTGTCACTATCTAACCTGGGGGGTCGCTGTCACTATCTAACCTGGGGGGTCCCTGTCACTATCTAACCTGGGGGGTCGCTGTCACTATCTAACCTGGGGGGTCCCTGTCACTATCTAAACGGGGGTCGCTGTCACTAACCTGGGGGTCGCTGTCACTAACCTGGGGGGTCCCTGTCACTGCCTAACCTGGGGGGTCCCTGTCACTGCCTAACCTGGGGGGTCCCTGTCACTGCCTAACCGGGGGTTGCTGTCACTAACCTGGGGGTCGCTGTCACTAACCTGGGGGGTCCCTGTCACTATCTAACCTGGGGTCGCTGTCACTAACCTGGGGGTCCCTGTCACTAACTGGGGGTTGCTGTCACTATCTAACCTGGGGGGTCCCTGTCACTATCTAACCTGGGGGGTCCCTGTCACTATCTAACCTGGGGGTCGCTGTCACTAACCTGGGGGTCGCTGTCACTAACCTGGGGGGTCCCTGTCACTATCTAACCTGGGGGGTCGCTGTCACTATCTAACCTGGGGGGTCGCTGTCACTATCTAACCGGGGGTCGCTGTCACTATCTAACCTGGGGGTCCCTGTCACTATCTAACCTGGGGGGTCCCTGTCACTATCTAACCGGGGGTCCCTGTCACTATCTAACCGGGGGTCGCTGTCACTATCTAACCTGGGGGGTCCCTGTCACTATCTAACCTGGGGGGGTCCCTGTCACTATCTAACCTGGGGGGGTCGCTGTCACTATCTAACCTGGGGGTCGCTGTCACTATCTAACCTGGGGGATCCCTGTCACTATCTAACTGGGGGTCGCTGTCACTATCTAACCTGGGGGGTCCCTGTCACTATCTAACCTGGGGGTCGCTGTCACTATCTAACCTGGGGGGTCGCTGTCACTACCTAACCTGGGGTTTCCTGTCACTATCTAACCTGGGGGTCGCTGTCACTATCTAACCTGGGGGTCACTGTCACTATCTAACCTGGGGGTCACTGTCACTATCTAACCTGGGGGTCACTGTCACTATCTAACCTGGGGGTCACTGTCGCTGTCTAACCTGGGGGGGTCGCTGTCTAACCTGGGGGGGTCGCTGTCTAACCTGGGGGGGTCGCTGTCTAACCTGGGGGGTCGCTGTCGCTATCTAAACTGGGGGTCCCTGTCACTATCTAGAATTCAAATATACCAGCACTCCAGCTTTCTCAAAGAATCACGCTCTTTTATTGATATTGGTAACCACACACGCCTTGAGAAAGGGGGACCCTGCGAGGCCCCGAAACAATTGTCGGTCATTTCTGTGGATATGTTAGCTCAATAAAAGAGCGTGATTCTTTGAGAAAGCTGGAGTGCTGGTATATTTGAATTCTGGACTTATACTTTGGTGGTTTGCCTATACCACAATACCAAGCACCCTACCTAAGATGGTGTGCCCAGTCACAACTTTTCCTGTTCCTGTCACTATCTAAACTGGGGGTTCATGTCACTACACAAACTGGGGGGCACCAGTCACTAGCTGAACTGGGGGGCACCAGTCACTAGCTGAACTGGGGGGCACCAGTCACTAGCTGAACTGGGGGGCACCTGTCACTAGCTGAACTGGGGGGCACCTGTCACTACCTAAACTGGGGGGTACCTGTCACTACCTAAACTGGGGGGTACCTGTCACTAACTGAACTGGGGGGCTCCAGTCACTAATTGAGCTGGGGGGCTCCTGTAACTACTTAAACTGGGGGGCTCCTGGCACTACCTAAACTGTGGGGCACCTCTCACTACCTAAACTATCTAGGCCAGCCAGCCCAACATAACCACCAGCCAACCAGCCCAGAATCACTGGCAAAAAGGCCACAGCATCACCACCAGTCAGGCCAGCATTTACTTCAACCAGCCAGTCCAGCCACAGCATCACCGCCAGCCAGCCCAGCCACAGCATCACCGCCAGTCAGGCCACAGCATCACTGCCAGGCCTTTCAGCTCACACATCATCGCCAATCCAGACAAAAATAGTATTGCCAGCCAGGCACAGCAGCCAGTAGAGGAGAATTCAGAAGCCAGGTGAGAGGTGTCTACCATATTAATGGGGCATTTTGCCTATTTATTTGAAATGCTGTCTATTTATGTGCCTCATGACTGCTGAATTTGTCTTGTTGGTGGCCTCATGGTTACTGGATTTGTCTTTTTGGGGGCCTCATGATTTGTTGTGGGCCTCAAGATTGCTGAATTTGTCTTGCTGGGGGCCTCATGATTGCTGAATTTGTCTTGTTGGGGGACTCATAATTTATTGGGGGCCTCATGATTGCTGAATTTGACTTGTTGGGGGCCTCAAGATTGCTGAATTTGTCTTGTTGGGGGCCTCATGATTTGTTGGGGGCCTCAAGATTGCTGAATTTGTCTTGTTGGGGGCCTCATGATTGCTAACTGCGAGACTATGGGAAAAGCGGAATCAACCTCATATGAGACAATAGCATTGAGGCCTGGAACCCACTGAAAACCACAAACGCAAAACGCAACCGCTAGCGTTTTGTCTGAGCGGTTTGCAAGCGGATTCATGCGCGTTTTTGGTCGTGTTTTGCAACATTGTATTTTTTTCCCCAGCGGGTGCCTAGCGTTTTGCGTTTTGCGTTTTTATCCTGATTGGTCCTGTGAATTATTTTTCATTTTGTTACAGTGTGCTGAACCGCAAAACGCTAGCAAAACCGCTCAGTTTAGGTTTTGCTGAGCGTTTCCGCTAGCGGTTCAATACTTTACATTGAAGCGCTAACGCTCCCAAAATGCTGCATGTCCTGCGTTTGCGTTTCTGAGAAACGCAAACGCTCCTGTGGAAGTTGCCCCATCCATTAACATTAGCCCAGCGTTTTGGCAAACTGCTAGCGTATCGCAGTGCTGCCAAAACGCTGCCAAAAGCGCTCCTGTGGGTTCCAGCCCTAAAGGAGTTATCCGGGCAGTTTTAATAAAATGAACGCCCCAAGCTCCCAGGACCTCCCTCGCCGCATCTCTGCTCTCAACCGTTCGCCGGAGCTCCGACCCGGTCCCCGGCGATGATGTCAGAGCGACCTGGAGGTTGCTCTGTACTGCGCCTGCGCGATCGGCGCTGTCAATCACCGCCACGTGGGCCGGAGCGGACTGCGCAGGTGGTAGTAGTTCTTAGCCTCCGGCGAACGGCTGAGAGCAGAGATGCGGCGAGGGAGGTCCTGGGAGCTTGGGGCGTTCATTTTATTAAAACTGCCCGGATAACTCCTTTAAACCTACTTTTTTTTTTTTTTTTTAGCTTTTTAAAACAGAAAATAAAACTGGGGGGGTTTTAAAAAAAAAAATACATTTTTCAGGAGTAGGATGGATGAAATTGTTTATCTTCACAGTTTATTTTCAACTTGGATTTTCCATAATGTTCATGTATGAGTTAAAATGTTTGTATTTAGTTTAAATTGCTGTAGGCACTTTGCGATAGATAAGTGACTTTTCGCCACCACTGTCCTAATCTAATGTCCCACCATTGCTAAGTTCATGTAAACTAGTCTCCACCCGTGACCACACCCACATTTTGGTATATGACCACACAAATTTTTTGCGCAACGTAGCCCCAATTACGGGGGGGGGGCAGGGCTGTGGAGTCTGAGTCGAAGAGTCGGAGTCTGGGCAATTTTGGGCACCTGGAGTTGGAGTTGGAGTCGGAGTCGTTGATTTCATAAACTGAGGAGTCGGGTGATTTTGGTACAAAATCCACAGCCCTGTTAAGTATTAAGACTAAGGAGTCGGAGTTGAAGCTATTTTGGGTACCCGGAGTCGGAGTTGGAGTCGTGGTTTCATAAACTGAGGAGTCGGAAGATTTTTGTACCGACTCCACAGCCCGGGGGGGGGGGGGGGGTGACTGTGGATAACCAGCACCGGGTGCCAAATACCCTAGGTACGCCACTGGTATACAGCCTTCCTTTTGAATCTCAAGAGATTATTTGTGTGTTTCTTTCCCCCTGTTCTCATGCACTGAAGTTTCAGACTGCTTGTTTCTTCCTGCAAACAGCTTTGCCCTTGTCTGTAATTCTTCAGTATGTGAAAGCCCAGCCAGCTCAGAGGATGATTTATCCAGCTTGTAAAAGATAAGAGAGAAGAGAGAAGCTGCTCTAATCCTAAATAATACACAGGCAGTGTGCAGAGAGGGGCCTGGAGGGGGGAGTTCATAGCAGAACCACAACACTGAAGGACTTGGCAGCCTTCCAGACACAGGCTGACAAGTCTGACAAGAGAGAGACCAGTTGATTTATTACAGAGATGGTGATAGTAGAAAGTGCTGCAGTAAGCCAGAACACATTAGAATAGCTTTTTGAACTTGTAGGATGATAAAAAACAGGATGCAATTTTTGTTACGGAGTCTCTTTAAGTTACATTAGTTATGTTAATTAGAATAGATAGGTAATATATTTTTTTACCCACACAGTTTTAAAAGAACAGGCAAATGTTTGTGATTCATGGGGGCAGCCATCTTTTTGGTTGAAAGGAGGGGACAAGGAGCAGGAGACACAGTTCCAACTGTCCTGTGTCCTGATAACCCCTCCCAGCTGCACACGCTAGGCTTCAAATGTCAAATTCAAAATGTAAAAAACAAATGTGCACCAAAACAGCAGAACGAGAGCAACAACATCAGAAATCCCATCATGCTTTGCACAGCATCAGGGGAAAAAAGCCCAGGCAGTTTTCTTCTGTGCAGCTAAAAATGAGGCTTGTATAAGAGAAACAAAGTTCTGATGCTGTGAAACTGTTAAAGAAACACCAGGCCTTTTCAGTGCTGCTGAGTCGATTTTTAGTCCGGAGGTTCACTTTAAGATTCCCTTTAAGGCGGACCTGAACTCAGAACTTCCTCTTTGCCCTAAAATGTATGCAACAGCACAATAACCTTTAAAGAAAAACATTTCTTTGTTACAGCTTACAGAACTCCTGCAATAAATCTGCAGTGCCTACTTCCTGCTTTCATGGAAGTAGACATAGTGTTAACATCCTGTGTTTACAAATCAGCTGCTTTGCTGTGGCAGCCAGCTGAGAGTTCAAATTACAGTGGTGAGAAGTCACAGATGAGCGGGGGAATTAGACAGGCTAAACTCTCTAAATACATACAGGGTGCATTTCTCTGTGTTTTCCTTCTGTCCTGTGCAAGAGTTCAGCTCCACTTTTTAAACAATAGCAGTTGCCTGGCAATCCTACTGATCTCTTTGGCTGCAGTAGTGTCTGAATCCCACATCTGAAACAAGCATGCAGCTAATCCAGTCAAACTTCAGTCAGATACCTGATCTGCATGCTTGTTGAGGGGCTATTGGAGGCAGAGGATCAGCAGGACAGCCAAGCCATGTGCATTGTTTAAGGAAATAAATATGGCGTCCTCCATATCCCGCTCATTTCAGGTACCCTTTAAACCCCCTGTAAAGTTCTTACAGCTGTCTGTGTTACTCACAGCCTTAGTTCTCACTCATATTCAGTAGTGGTGCATTGTGGGTAACCACAAATGTTCACTTACAGCTGAATTATTGCAAGTATCCTTCTGTTTTAAGAAGGCAAATTTCACCTAACCTTGCTTATTAGTAGGAGGGGTTTTTGGTCTCTTTTATCCCCCTATACATTCCTAGTGGTTTGGGTCACCCCGAGCTGCTTGGTTACTCTGTTGTTCCTCTGTGACTAAAGCCTTTTACACACGATAGAAAAAGTCGTTTGAAACATCCGATGAACTTCAGCTACCATACGACAATCGTACCAAGACGTAGCTAAACGACAACAATTCTGCCTGATACAACTGGCGGATCAGCTCAGATGACTGTTGGGCAGATGTCGGGAAGTCGGTCAGGTGTGTACAAGTCGTTCAAACGACATGGTTCCAGTTCTTCAATTTGCCCACACAGATTTTAAAACGACAATCATTTGGAATATTGGTGTGTGTGGACGTTGCTTACACTACTTGGCATTACCTTTTGTCGGGAAATGTTGTTTGTGCGTCGTTGCTCGTTTGTGCGCGTCGACTGTTATCTGGCGTGTGTACAGACATTTATTGTATTTATAAAGCGCCAACATATTACGCAGCGCTGGACATTAGTTTAGGTTACAGACAATATTTAGGGTGACGAGTTATAAAATAGAAGTTTTAAACTTTTTCAATAACAGTTGCGGAGAATGATTTAGAGGTCAGAACTGTAGTGAAAACATAATTAATAAAATTGCTTATTTTTCTACAATATTTAATTATTTAGTCAATGTTTGCCCATTGTAAAATCTTTCCTCTCTAAATTTACATTTCGATATTTGTCACTATTGTTGGCGTGTTTAGTTCTGCCAGGTGATCTGTATGGAATGCTCGTTACTGAGAGTTCTATGCACAGAGGGAGATACTGCTTGCTTGACAGTTGGAAACAGCTATTATTTCCCACAGTGCAACAAGTTTCACAGACAGGAAACAGTTATGGCCATGGCCCTGACATCACACTGTGGGAGGTTTCACCACAATATCAGCCATACAGACTCCCCTGATGATCTATTGGAGAAGAGGTAAATATTTCTCATGGGAAAGGGGGTATCAGCTACTCAATAAGAGGCAACCAATATTTTTTTTTTTATATCTCTTATACATGGTGACTGTATTATTGATCAAGGGTGAATTTAACCCCCCCACCCCCATTTACCGTAGCATGAGGTAGAAACAGCAGATTGTGAGCCTTGTAGGTGGACCATTTATGTGTGTAGTTTAAAAAATTCAGCACTAGATTGCCGTATTGTGTGATAATAATTGCAATGAAAATTGGATTTAGGTTTGCATACTGGTATCCAAACTGTTGTCATTCATACAATGACAACTAAACATTCTGTTCCGTGGCCACGCAGTGTTTCCTTCTTCAGGAAGCAAACTGCCTATATACTGTCTTGACACTTTTTACTGGTGCCATCCCCTCATTGGACTACCGGATCTCGTGACAGCTACACAATAAGACCACTGTACATGCAGCTATTCTCTCCACAGCAGGGGTGTCAAACCCAAATACAACATGGGCCGAAATTGTACACTGGGACCTAGTCACGGGCCAACCTCAATGTCTACTGGCCACCTTCCTCCCTTATAAAGTTCCCTGGTGTCTAATGGCCCCCACTTCTGTTCCTATACAGTTCCCTGATGTCTAGTGGTCCTCCCTTACCTATACAGTTCATTGATGTTTAGTGGTCCTCCCTTCCCTATACAGTTCATTGATGTTTAGTGGTCCCCTCTCTCCCCTATACAGTTCCCTGGTGTCTAGTGGTCCCCTCCCTTCCCTATACAGTTCCCTGGTGTTGAGGCCCCTCCCCTATACAGTTCCATAGTGTTGAGGCCCCTCCCCTATACAGTTCCATAGTGTTTAGTGGTCCCCTCCCTCCCCTCCCCTTTACAGTACCCTGGTGTCTAGTGGTCCTCCCTCCCCATACACCATGTTTTGTTATTTCGCCCATCTCCTCCATATGGCTTCCCTGGTGATCTAGGGCTTCATCTCCAATATAGCTTCCGTGGTGGGCTAGTGTGGGCCAAACATAGTGCAAAGTGGGGAAACCCCTCGAGGATCAAGTTTGAGGGCTCTGAGGGCCAGATTTGGCCGGCGGGCTGGAGTTTGACATGTACACTCTACAGAAAGCTCTAATATTGCTAACCTGCAATCCCATAAAGCTGGAAAACCATGGCTGATTGCTACTGCTTTCCTCATAAGCTGGGATAAGCCTCCCCTCTGTAGTGCCCTGGGGACACTTGGCCCAGTGAAGCACTACTGAGCAACGATCGAGTAGAAAATGTGTAACATTAACTGGCTAAGACTTTACGATTTCAACAACGAAGTCCTGCTTTTTCCATTACAGATATCATTTTCCCATCTCAATAGGCCAGAGTGTCTTTTCCATTAGAGGTGCAATTCTAGCAATGATTTTTTTTATCTGCTGTAAACACTTATAAAAGAGAAAGGAGTTTACTCTCCCATTTCAGACGAACGCACGGCTTTAACAAGCGCTGAAAGTTCCGCAGAACATAAACCTGGCGTAATTGGATTTTATTCCTTTTCCACTGACGGCCTGGCGGTTTATTATATTGCTTGGTAACGGGAGGAGGAGGGGGGGAAGCGGAGATGGACAGTTGGAAGCACAGCGAGTTCTCAGGACGTGGCGCTGAGCCGACATTATGTCTGACGTACGTGCGGCGAATGGATGGCCGGCTTGCGTCTTGTGAGATGAAGCGCATCGATCGCTGCGCTTTCAACCTGCGGAAGCCAGATAGTGTCAATTTATACTTCAGAAGTATAGCGCTGGCTGAAAGGTGTGCGATCGGCTCACTCCTGCGCTACGTGCGGACATGTAATACGCATTAAGTGCTGCGTCTCAAAGTCAGGCCCTAATGTCGAATAATAGGCTGCCGTGTGTACGTACGACGGGATAAAAAACAAGCTACAGGAAGACACATTGAAGCGAAAAAAAAAAATGTATATAATGAATTGGTTGTGTAGTACGGATAATTACTAGATAAGTAGCAAAGACAATATTCTCATATTTTTATTTTCAGTTATATAGTGTTTTTTATAACATTGCATCATTCTCTAATATTTGCAGTTTACACACTGCTCAGCATTCTAAATTATTTTACAGAGCAGGCCAGTGAACTTTTGAACTGTCCTCTGGAGAGCGAAAGAAAATACAATGACAGTTGAGATAATAAACTTCATAAGAGAGAGCTCTCTGCAACTTTGAAAGTCCTGGAGCTCAATGGCTCTTTTGCATAGATAGCAACTGGAGTTTTTTAACTCTTCCTGTGCTGGAAACAATATTAGACTTGTGTCTCTGCTCCTAAGGTTTTATTTCTTAGCTGTACTACGCATACAAGTCATTATATCATAATTTTTTTTCACTTCAGTGTCTCTTAAAAAGTGGACCTGAACTCAGAACTTCCTCTCTTCTCTAAAAGATAAGCAACAGCATAATTAAGTTAAACAGGTTTAAAGAGAAACCGTAATCAAGGATTGTACTTTATTCTAATCAGTAGCTGTTACCCCCTTTCCCATGAGAAATATTTTCCTTTTCTCAAACAGACCATCAGGGGGCACTGTATGGCTGATAATGTGGAGAAACCCCTCCCACAGTGTGATGTCAGGACCAGGGTACTGGCATCATCCTCCTTCCATCACCTGCCAGTAGTAAAGGTGTCACCATGTGATAAATGTCAGAATGTAAATCCGGGAGAGGAAAGCTTTTACAATGAGAAAACACTGACTAAATCATTTATACATAACTTGTAAAAAATTAAGCAGTTTTTCACTACGCGATTCTCACTGCAGTTCCTCTTTAACTTAAAACTACTGACTTAACAACATATGTCCACATACCACTATTTCATACATTGCAGTTTAGACAATGTGTTTCGTGGCCAGTCTAGCCACTTCATCAGTTGTTTCATTACTGGAAGCAAGTTCATGAAATAGCAGTTGAGAACCGGCAAGAGAGTGGCGGACTCAGTCAGCACAAATACCTATCATGCTTTGTATCTACATGGACTAGAAGTACCTGGAGATTTCTGTATTCACCTCATCTGAACTGAAGAATTGTCTTTGTTAGAGTAACAAAACATTTTCTAGAATACAGGTTTTTGTCTCCTAATTTCAGTGAACCTTCCAATATAGGATGGGGATATTAACCTCTTGACGACCAGCTAACGCCGATTGGCGTAAACTGGTCGTCTGCGGGTTACCATGGAAACAGCCGCTCGATCGAGCGGCCTTTCCATGTCAGTTCACGGAGGGTGTCTCCGTGAACAGCCGGAGAGCCACCGATGGCGGCTCGCCGGCAAAATGTAAACAGGCGGGGAAGAAATCCCCGCTGTTTACATCATACGGCGCTGCTGCGCAGCAGCGCCGTAAGGCAGATCGGCGATCCCCGGCCTCTGATTGGCCGGGGATCGCCGGCATATGATAGGCTGAAGCCTATCCTTCAATGCGCAGGACGGAAATCCATCCTGCGCAGCACACAGGGGAAGGGAGAGGGAGGGAGCTGGCGAGAGGGCGGAAAGCGCTGCGGAGGGGGGCTTTGAAGAGCCCCCCCCCCGCTAAGCAACTGCAGCCGGCGGCGATCAGACCCCCCCAGCAGGACATCCCCCTAGTGGGGAAAAAAGGGGGGTAGTCTGATCGCCCTGCTGCACTCCTGATCGGTGCTGCGGGCTGTAGAGCCCACGCAGCACCGATCAGTGTAAAATCCCCTGGTCGGCAAGTGGTTAAACCAGCTTTTATTATTGTAAACATTACTGGAAACAGGCTTGGATTTACCAGTTAGGAGCCTATAGGCACAGATGTCCTGGCACGCTAGACTTCCCCCTCCATGAGCCTACAAACCCCCTGCTGAACCATACTGCAAGTGTGCTGCTGACCCTTCTCCCTTACTTCCCCTACCCGTCATAGCTAGATACAGGTACCCCTTAGTATTAGGTAACCAGAAATACCCTCAATATTATGTTGCCTCCGAATGAAGGGAGATCTCATCAGTGGAATGTTGAGAGCAGGGTAAGTAACCTCTCATTTACACTCTCATCAGGACTCTGCATAGGGAAGGAGGGAGGCACTACAGGAGGGGAGTAAGCCGCCTTTCCATCATCAGGCGCCTGTGCCTCCAGTGCCTTGAACCAGAGACAGAGCACCCTTATGTATTTTACCATATATATCAATGGAAACATGACAGTAAACACCGACCCTGCTCTCTATTTCATTCTTATCTGCTAAATCTGCCTGTTATCAGCCCCGATAAGAATCCCCAACTGAGCACTCAGTCTAGCTTTCACCAGAATCATTATGGCTGAGTCTGTCTTCTCTGGTGTCTTTTCAAGCCCAAGCCTGCCCCCTTGTGGCTCTGCTTTGCTGCTTCGAGGATAAATAGCAGGAAAGCAGAGCCACAAGGGGGCAGACTTGGGCTTGAAAAGACACCAGAGAAGACTGATTGAGCTATAATCATTCCGTAGAATCCAAAGCTAGACTGAGTGCTCAGTTGGGGATTCTTATCAGTGGTGATAACAGGCAGATTTAGCAGATAAGAATGAAACAAAGAGCACAGTAAGTGTTTACTGTCATGTTTCCATTGATATATATGGTAAAATACATAAGGGTGCTTTGTCTCTGGTTCTCTTTAAATCCAGTGCTGTGGAGTCAGTACAAAAATCATCCGTCTCCTCAGTTTATGAAACTACCAACTCCGACTCCGACTCCAGGTACCCCAAATTACTCCGACTCCACAGCCCTGGGTAATTCCAGCCCTGACTGAAAAGATTTCCAATGTATCACATCAAACTGCCAAAGCACTAACCTCATAGAATGAATTACAGAATTATATTATTATATTGTGTTGTTAAAGAGGACCTGTATTTAAAATAACATAAAATATATATTTTTTTCTTTTTTACAACATTCATTTATAAAGGATTTAGTCAGTGTTTGCCGATTTTGTAAAATCTTTCCTCTCCCTGATTTACATTTTGAAATTTATCACAGACCGCAACATCTTTACTGCTGTCAGGTGCAGCTCTGCGAAATGTTTGTTTAATGAGAGTTCTGAAGTCAGTACAAGACATACCTGGTTTCCCAGAATCCTCTGGGAGGAGAATTCTGCATAGCTAAACAGCCTAGGCTGTGATATCACTGAAAGGGGCGGAGTTACATACCACTATACATCAATATATAGATATAGGAAGTGTTTCGGATGCTGGAACCAGGATAATTCCCGAAAAAGTGGATATCCTGAATAATTTACTGAATTCTACTACAGTATTTGAAACTACAGGGCCTCTTTAATAACTTTGTTTTAAATCGCTAAAAGCAACAGGGATGTTTTTTTCAGGTTATACAAGAGAAATTCAAGCAGACCTGAACTGAAAACTTCCTCTTTGCTCCAAAAGATAAGCAACAGCATAATAACCTTTAAAGAAAAACATTTCTTTGTTACAGCTGATACACATTCGGCAATACATCTGCAGTGTGACTACTTCCTGCTTTCATGGAAGCAGACATGGGGCTAACATCCTGGCCCACATATGCAATTCACTTTTTCTCCTGAGGTTTCTACTAGATCATTTTTCATCATATATTTAAAGTAACTTTTCAGTACTCTGCAATTAAAAAGGTACCAGAAAGTAGGAGACAAAAAGTAGGTGACAAAGTACTTTCACATTTATTTAGAGTATTTTCTTGCTTGCTGGGGATTTAAAAGAAATTCTATTGGCAAGTTTAAAAATATCACCAAGGTGAAAACTCAGAAGAAACAGTTAATTGCATATTGGGCCACTGTGTTTACAAATTAGCTGCTCTGCCGAGGCAGAGGGAGATTCCTGAGCTGACACAGCTAAGATATCAAATTACACTTGTGATTAGTCACAGATGAGGGGGAATTAGATTAGAGCTCTAAATACATACAGAGTGCATTGCTCTCAGTTTTCCTTCTGTCCTGTGTAAGAGTTCAGGTCCACATAACGGCGGCGACACTGTATAAAAATAACTTTGTTTTTCTCGCTGAAATCTTTGCCGGCTTTCCGTCTCCGGGAATCTTTGTCCATTAATCCCCTCTCGTTTTACTGTCAGCCTCCAGTTTCCTGTCCGTCAGTTCTCCTTCTGCGGACCGCCGTCCAACTGTCACGTCAGTTCTCCAGCCCTTCTGCTGACCGCCGTCCTACTGTCACGTCAGTTCTCCAGCCTTTCTGCTGACCGCCGTCCAACTGCCACGTCAGTTCTCCAGCCCTTCTGCTGACTGCCGTCCAACTATCACGTCAGTTCTCCAGCCCTTCTGCTGACCGCCGTCCAACTGTCACGTCAGTTCTCCAGCCTTTCTGCTGACCTCCGTCCAACTGCCACGTCAGTTCTCCAGCCCTTCTGCTGACCGCCGTCCAACTGTCACGTCAGTTCTCCAGCCCTTCTGCTGACCGCCATCCAACTGTCACGTCAGTTCTCCAGCCCTTTTGTGGATCGCCGTCCTACTGTCACGTCAGTTCTACAGCCCTTCTGTGGACCGCCATCCAACTGTCACGTCATTTCTCCAGCCCTTCTGCGGACCGCTATCCAACTGTCACGTCAGTTCTCCAGCCCTTTTGTGGATTGCCGTCCTACTGTCACGTCAGTTCTCCAGCCCTTTTGTGGATCGCCGTCCTACTGTCATGTCAGTTCTCCAGCCCTTCTGCGGACCGCCGTCCAACTGTCACGTCAGTTCTCCAGCCCTTCTGCGGACCGCCGTCCAACTGTCACGTCAGTTCTCCAGCCCTTCTGCGGACCGCCGTCCAACTGTCCCATCCGAAGCGTGGCTGTTTGCCACCGCAAGCTTCGGGTTTATTTGCTGTAGCACCAGTGATTGCAGGTCAATGCGAGGGGGCATTGTGCTCTGTGGATGGGGGGACCGTGGGGCTTATGCGCTGGGGGGACTCCATGCCACGGGGACGCTATGAAGATTGTGATCGCCGCCACACACTTAACGCACGGTGCTTGGGCTAATGGTAGTCTATGGGTGACGCGCATAGTGTAAACGAGGGTGCGTTGCGGCGTGCATGCGCGGACCCACGGGAATCCCAGTGACCTACTTCCTGCCCAGCCGGAAGTATGTCACTAGCCAGGGGCGGAGTTATGCATATGACCCTGTCACCGCACTCTGCCGCAGGATCGTATTTTTGTCATTTTTTGCATTGCGGTGGGATGTAGCAGGAGCATCGTATTATACCACAACGCTAAAAAAATAGTAAAACGGGCCTTCAAGAACCACTATCACGAAAAATGGTAAAATTTAAAATGCGGCAAGGCTGTGGAGTGGGTACAAAAATCTTCCAACTCCTCAGTTTATGAAACCACCGACTCCAGGGATCCAAAATTACTCTGACTCTGAGCGTCCTAAAGAATACAACCCTTGCTGAGAATCCCCCATGAGGAGATGGGCTGGTCTAAAACCTGTCGGTTCTGTCAGATGTCTACTGCCTACTCGAAGTGACAGCAACATAGGAGAAAAGTAATCTATGGCTCATTTTACTCTGGGAGAAACATACTTTTTATTTGTAACTGTTTACATGAATGTTATATTTTACGATTTTCGCGATAGTGGTGCTTTGTTTTACTCCGTCCCGTAATTTACCACATGGGGAGAAAAACATTTCGGACCAGATCTTGGCGATTTGAAGCTGTTCTGTTGCTATTCAGGAGGAAGGCGTTGGAGCCCGGGGGGGGGGGGGGGGGGACTATACACTTGCCCATAATGATCCGCTACTGCGGATTTTTCAGTGACACACGAGCGGCTGTAGCACACACTATTTTCCCATTCACCATGTGGAATATAGAAGTAATTTTCCCATACACTATCCACTTACCCTATAACTAGCTGCATTGTCACCTAAACCCGTCGTTATCAGCACTCCACTAACTAAACCGTTTCCCATAGATAAATAAGGCCTGAACTCTGCGCCAATACCCTCAGTAACACCATCTCTTTCCGGGAAATATGTGGGCTGAGCGGTGCACACACATCCTGGCTGCATAAAGCTGCCCATTAACAGTACAATATTTTCCACAGATGCGATCATTTGATCAGATTTGTGGTATCGCAAGTAATCAGAAGGCAGCTCGGTGGCGTAGTGGTTAGCGCTCCCGCCTTGCAGCGCTGGGTCCCCGGGATTGAATCCCAGTCAGGTCATCATCTGCAAGGAGTTTGTATGTTCTCCCCGTGTCTGTTTGGGTTTCCTCCAGGCACCCCGGTTTCCTCCCACATCCCAAAACATACAGATAAGTTAATTGGCCCTAGGCTGCGATACATACACTACACTATACATACATAGACATATGACTATGGTAGGGACTAGATTGTGAGCCCCTCTGAGGGACAGTTAGTGACAAGACAATATACTCTGTACAGCGCTGCGTAATATGTCGGCGCTATATAAATACTTAAATAAAAAAAAAAATTAACTGGTCAATTAGGGCACTTTTTCTCTCCAGTAGCAATTGTAAAATTCAACATTCCGATAGACAAAATTCTAAATCCCAATCGACCATAGAATCATTTCCAGGCGATTTTCTCCACATACTGAATGGTTTTCTGTACAACTCAATCGTATAAATCTGATCGGATCTGAGGAAATGATTGTACTGTTAGTGGGCTTGCTTTAGTGTGTATCGGTTCCCGTCAGTCGGGAGGTGATAGTCTGTCGCCTGTATCCCGTGACTCGCTGATTCTATCTAATAACGGCGAGATGATATGCAGATCACAATCTCTCTGCCGCATGTCAGTCACAGCCCGTCGCCATGCCAACCTGCCCATCATCTCACCCCCGGCAAACAAAGCCGGTATTTTTATCTCTCTCCATCAGCAGAAAGCAGATCTGTGAGGGGACTCTCTGGGTCTCTGGCGGCCCTCGAGTGAGATGATCCAGTCATTGTAACTTTGTCGATTGGTCAGGTGGATGAAGGGTTCCAACATATGCAAGCTCCCCAATCTCCACCCCCTGGGTCCCCCTCATCAGATCCTCTTAAAGTGGACCTGAACTCTTGCTATTAGAGAGTTTAGCCCAGGCATGGGCAAACTTGGCCCTCCAGCTGTTACGGAACTGCAAGTCCCACAATGCATTGCAGGAGTCTGACAGCCACAGTCATGACTCATAAAGGCAAATGCATTGTGGGACTTGTAGTTCTGTAACAGTTGGAGGGCCAAGTTTGCAAATCACTGGGTTAGCCTGTCGAATTCCTCTTCATCTGTGACTGATCACAAGTTGTAATTTGACCTCTCAGCTGCATCAGCTGGCTGCCTTAGTAGAGCAGCTTATTGGTAAACACAGGATGTCAACCCTATATCTGCTTCCATGAAAGCAGGAAGTAGACACTGAAGATTTTTTGCAGGATTTGTATCAGCTGTAATAATGGAATGTTTTTCTTTAAAGAATATTATGCTGTTGCTTATCTTTTAGAGCAGAGAGGAAGTCCTGGGCTTCGGTCTGCTTTGGAATGATCAATGTCTCGTGTGCCGTCTCTACAAAAGCTCATAATAAAGTACATTATCCTAAATCCCCCTGCAGTGCCTTTATTGCTGCCACCCCACCCTGTCCATGCCCTAGAGGGGCATTAACCCGTTAGCAGCTTCAAAGGCAATATCTTGTTTGAGATAAGTGCGCTGCTTATGACCTCAGCTGACAGAACTCCTTGTGCTGTAAATTCTTGGAATGCTTTGATGTCTCTGCTAGCAGAAAATATAGAAACTAAAAGCAGAAGTCCTCTGTTATTGTCTCACACTGCCCTCTAGTGACAATGGACATAAGTACACATTACAGCAGTACTAATTAGTAGCAAGGAAATGTAACAAGAGGAAAAAGGTGGTAAAATAAATTGGCCTGGAGCACTTGCAAGCCTCTAAATACATGGGTTGCTAAAGGGTTAATATTGAGATGGGCCCGGCATGTGAACCCCACACTTGTCCTTCCGGTTGTATTGGATTATGGGCGTCGTCAGATTGGCAGACGCCCTCCGCAAGGCGTGTCCACAATAAATGCTGTACCTGGGGGCATGGGTAAGTAGCAGAGGTTATTAGAGGAGCGCTGGGGTCAGAGGGGCTGAATAAGGATGTTGTACTCCATTACTACACATTAGCAGCGTCCAATGTTCAGGGTTGGCCTCCGAATCCCTAGAGTAGTGTCTGGAATCCTAGAGTGATCACGCTGGCTGACTGTCACTATACAGAGGCATAATACTAAGAATGGACCGGAGGTCATTGTACGGCTGGGCGGAGCTCCATTCTGACTCATTCCCGTCAATCTGTGTTTTCAGGACTGATCGCTGGTCCAGGAAGGAAAAGTCACAGTGAGGAGTCACCATGGCGACAAAACCGCCTCCGCCCCTCATGAAAAAGCACAGCCAGACCGACCTGGTGAGCCGCCTGAAGACCCGCAAGATCCTCGGGGTGGGAGGGGAGGACGATGACGGGGAAGTGCACAGATCCAAGGTAAGTACCCTCTCATATATAAACACACACATCTGAGAATATCTGCCTACCAGGAAAGCCGTTACATACCAGTGTTGGGCCTCATTCACATCATGACGCGCAGATGGCCGTACAATCGCACGCCATCTGCGCTGCTGATCCTATTCATTATAGTGAATGGTTCAGCGCTGCGCTTGCGGGCAGAACGCATGCAGCACTACGCTAGCGCATCATATCGCATTGCACTGCTGCGCAGCGCCTAAGTTGCGAACGACAGAAGGGCTGTCTATGCCCTTCTGCCGTTCTTTCGTGTCACACATCATACGCGCTTCCAAATGCGCACAAAAGCGTGTCATGATGTGAACGAGGCCTTATGCTGTACAATGCGTTGTTTGGCATATTTGTGTTCACTGTATGGCTGTACATTGCGTTGTATTAGGTTGGATGTTGTGCTGTACTTGGTGAGAAGCCACTTCTGGGTTACACTGGATGTTGCGCTCTGTCTGGCCTGTTTTTGTTGTTTAGAGTTTGGCTGTTTGTGTCGCTGTGTTTGGCTGTGTTTTGCATGTTTATGTTTAGTGTTTGGCTGTATGTTACGTTTTTTTTTTTTTTTCATAATCTTTTTATTTCAGGAAAAGTATCAAATAACATACAGTGCAAATGAAGAGAATATCATTTGGCTTATAATGATTATTACATAGTCAATAGCGATTAAACATATCAAAAAAAAAAAAAGAAAACAAAGATAACTGTTTAAAGTTGTAAAAAAAAAAAAAAAAGCTATTTTCTAGATAGAATATCGCACTTAGAGTTGCTGTATACCAGGAAGGTCAAAAATTTTGTGCTAAGCTGTAATAAGAATCTGAAAGGGTGCAATCAGTAACAGAATTTACCCTTTTCGTATGATCTACTAGTGTCAGCTTTGTTAATCTTAAAGCGTTGAAGGCTAATATGGTGTGCCATATATGACTTACGATACCTGAAGTTTTGTAGTATCACCCCCCCTTCCCACCCCCCTCCCTCAATACCCTCTGAATGCGTCCATACAGCCACCACGTTCCTATCCGCCACTTTATGCGTATATTTCACTATTGCAAAGAATAAACCACCAACAACCAAGGTTAGGCCAACACTGGTAGCCGACGGATAGACTAGCCACTCATTAGTGCTATCTCGAATTCCTCCGGGTGTCTGAAGAAACTCCAGTACGCCCAGGTTTTCTTGTGTATTTCGGGCTTATTTATTGCAGTAAATGATAGGTCTTCCATCAGCTCAGTGCTGTCCCACTCTTTAACTAGTTCTTCATTATTCGGCAGTATAACGCTTCCCCAATGCCTAACTAGTAGGCATTTGGCTCCATTGAGGATATGCTTAACAACTGATCTTTTATAGTTTTTCATGGGCCAGTTATTGCAGTGTAGTATGTAAAATTCTGGGTCAAAGGGTGTCTCCCTGTCTGTTATTGCCTTGATAATCCTCTCTACTCTTTTCCAGTAATCAATAAGCATGGGGCAGGACCACATTAGATGTAATAGTGTACCCTTGTGTAAATTGCATCTCCAGCAGTTATCATCTCTATCAGGGTATATAGATTTAAGTTTCACCGGCGTTAGGTACCAACGGGTGAGGAGTTTGTAGTTAATTTCTTGTACTCTGGTTGCCCTAGATGACTTATGAGTATAAATGCAAATCCTTAAGCGCTGTGTCTCTGTGAAGGGCCTTCCCATTTCTTTTTCCCAGGCCTCAAAAAAGGGCATCGCAGGGGTTGCAAGATCTGAGAGGATTAAGTAAATTTTAGAGAGGGTTTTGTCTGTTCTCCCTTCCTCCGTGCATATTAATTCAAAGTCCGTAAGGGCTCTAGTTGAGGTAGGGCCAAGGCCCAATGAGACCAGTAGATATCTGTATTGGAAGTATTCCCACCAATTGAGATTTGCGTCTGTCTCCCCCCTCCTAAGATCGGAGAGAGAGGCCCAGCTCCCCTGTTTACACATGTCTTTATATCTAATGTTTCTTGTCCTTCCGACTGCAAGGGACGGTAGCAACTTTCCTTCCCCCTCACGATTAGGGTGCGTAGATAAGGGCAACAAAGGAGATGGGAAGGGGGATAGCCCCAGACGTTTATTTACTCTATGTGAGATCAGTAAGGTGACGTGCGCCAGGTATGGCAGGCCCCATGATTGTTTAGGTTTTAGTGATGTCCATGTCAGGTCCCCCAGTGGGAAACCTGCAAGGGTCATTTCCATATTCACCCACTGTTTATTTTGGTTGTGTCTATGCCAGTCTACTATCCGAGTCAAGACTGCTGCCTCATAATATCTAATTACACATGGCAGGGCAAGGCCTCCTTCCTGCTTGGGGCAGTAGAGGATGTCTCTTTTTAATCTCGGAGGTTTGCATCTCCAGATGTATTTATTAAAGATAGATTGCATCTGCTGGAAGAAGGAGAGGGGTATATCAATCGGAAGCGTCTGGAACAAGTAGAGGAGTCTGGGCATGACATTCATTTTTAGGATGGAAATTCTTCCTATCCACGAGAAATGAGGAAGATCCCATTTCTTAAGGTCAGCGCTTAGTTTCTGAAGCATGGGTGGAAAATTATTTTGGTAAAGGTTTTTGGGTGAGTCAGAAATGTTGGTTCCCAGATATTTAATTGCTGTCGTGTTCCATTTAAATGGAAAATTAGCTTTAAGTGACTCTTCGATCTCTGGAGTTAGGCCTGCATTATAGGCTTCACATTTATCCAGATTAATTTTGAAGAAGGATACCTTCCCAAAATAGCGAAGTTCCTTTATCAAAATAGGTAGGGTAATTGATGGGCTCGTCAGGAAAAATAGGAGGTCATCCGCGTATGCTGCTATCTTATGGTCGGTCCCCCCTATGGTGAGTCCTGTTATGTCTGGGTTGTTTCTAATCTGGCTCAGAAGAGGCTCTAGGGTCAGTGCAAAGATCAGCGGAGAGAGAGGGCATCCCTGCCGAGTACCGTTTTTAATCTCCAGAGCTTCCGAAAATATGCCATTCACTTTGACTTTTGCTGTCGGGGATGTATATAAATTTCCTATGCATGCCAGCATTCGTTCCCCCAAATTTATGTGCCCCAGTACCGCCCTCATCCAGCTCCAGCATACCCGATCAAAGGCCTTCTCCGCGTCAGTAGAAAGCAGCATACAAGGGATGCCCTTCAATCGGGCATACCGGAGCAGACCAACCGTTCTGATGGTGTTATCTCTGGCCTCTCTCTGGGGAATGAAACCCACCTGGTCCCAATGTACCAGATGTGGCATATGCTCCGCGGGTCTAGTAGCCAGAACTTTAGCAAATATTTTCAGGTCCGAGTTCAGCAAGGATATGGGGCGGTAGCTTCCACAAGCCGAGGGGTCTTTTTGGGGTTTTGCTATAACTGTTATATGTGATTCCAATGACTGTCTAGGGAGAGATAACGTACCTCCTCCTTCCGCCAGGGCATTAAATAACCTGGATAGGTAGGGCGCTAGGATCGCTCTGAATTTCTTATAATACTCGGCAGGGAAGCCATCTGGTCCCGGTGCCCTCCCCGATTTGGTCTCCAAAATCACTTTGTGAATTTCTAATTCTGTGAATGGCTCCTCTAAGGAGGCCTTCATGTCATCATTTAGTTTTGTCACGTTTGCCTTTTCTAGGTATTCCTGTATGAAGCGGGGGCCAGCTTCCTTAAGTGTTCCGTCAGGCAGTTGAGTTAAATTATATAATTTGTGATAGAAGTTTTTAAAAGTCTTGGCTATGGATTTATTTCTGATATGTTTTTTCCCTTCTGAGTCAATTATTTGTGAGACATAAGTGCGCTGTTGTTGTAGTTTTAGTGCTCGTGCCAACAACCTACCTGCTTTGTTTCCATGCATATAAAATGCATGGTTACATCTCCTAGCAGCCCACTTGGCTGAGTCTTGGAGTATCTTATTTAATTTGTGTCTAGCTTCCGTTAGATTTAGTAGATCCACCTCATTTTGGTATTTTTTGTGGATACCCTCTAGGGCACGGATTTCCTCCAACAGAAGTTTAATCGTCTCCCCTTTTTCGCGTTTGAGTTTGGTGCCCCTCTTAATCAGGTATCCTCTAAGGACACACTTATGGGTCTCCCACAATATGGGTGCCGAAACATCTCCCTTATCATTATTTAGAAAATAATTCTGAATTTGATCAGCAATTTTAGCTTGGGAAACATCATCTTGAAGCATAGTTGTGTTCAGGCGCCAGGTAAATGGTGTGTCTTTCTTGGCTTGGCAATTAAGGGTCACAGAGACCGGGGCGTGATCCGAGTAGGTGATTGTGCCAATTTCTGAGGAGATATGTTCCGTCAGTAAGTTGTGGGAGATCCAAAGGTAATCCAGCCTTGTGTAGATCTCATGTACATTTGAGTAAAATGTATAGTCTTTATCTTGGGGGTGAGTCACCCTCCACGTGTCAACCAACTGCCTTTCATGTAATGCCTTTTTTATTTTGTTTAATTTTGCATATGGCACACTCGATCTCCCATGGGATGTGTCTAATGCAGGGTTAAGAGCAACATTAAGATCTCCTCCCAAGATCACACTTCCCTCAGCAAAGGAATCTAGAGCAGTGAGGAATTTTAGGAGAAATTTGTCTTGATCACTATTTGGGGCATAAATAGAGCATAGGGTGTACTTTTTGATCCATGATAGTGCATTTCAGCATGACATATCGCCCCTGGGGATCCGACAGGACATCAGTTTCTACAAGAGGAAGTGTGCTACTGATTAGTATCGCTGTCCCTTTTACCTTGCCCATCTGCGTGCTGCTATAAAAGGCTCTGGGGAAGTGTCTGTCGCAGAGCTTCGGGTGTGAGGGACCCTTGAAATGTGTTTCCTGAATGAATGCTATCTGTGCCCTCTGCTTCCAAAGGTCCTTAAGCAAAATGCGCCTTTTTTCAGGCGTGTTGAGACCCCTGGCATTGATGGTTACTATCTTCAGATGTGCCATAGTGGAATCTTATGGTTCATGGTGGCTGCATGGATTTGTCCCAAAAGCAAAGGAATAAGAAAAAAATAAAACCCCGTGTTTTTGTATGCATCTGAGCGCGTATGTTGAGTTCTCTGTACGTCCTCAGGCTGTACAGAAAAAAAAGTTAGAATGATGGTCATAGACCTAAGTATGACCTGCAACGGCAGGTCAGTCCTATGTGGGAGTAAGAGAGCCATGGCCCAGTGCAAGGAGTGGCGAACCTAACTCCCCCCCCCCCCCCCCCCTTATATTAAATTCAGTATGTTGCGTGGCTTTCCTGTAACGTGAACCATGTGAGTAAAGGGGCCATTTGAATGACAACATGAGTGCTTACTGCATTCGAGCGGCGCGCTGGAAGGTGGCGCATCGCAAAACCATTGTAGTATCTTGTGCTATGATGTCAGGCCTGTCTATCTGTCCTCTTGTATGAGCCGCTATGAGTTTCTAGTTAAGGGTTCAAACAATGTGAGGGGCTCCACCGGGGTATGTGATTTCCCAACCCACCCATAAGATAATGGTGTTTCTCCCTTATAAGGGGAAAGGGATGGCCAAGGAGCGAGATCGATCGGAAGGCAGGGCAGGGACGGAAGGAGAGGGCTCTAAGCATCTAGGGGCGACAGGGGATCGTGGTATTCATAGTCCTCTGTAGCCATTTTAGACCACAATGTGAGGTCTGCCACGGTGAGGCAGACATGAGCTGTTTGTGTCGCCTCTGATCTGGTGATCCCTAGGTAGGGTGTTATAGGTGGCGCCATTGCCGGAGCATTCTCCTTCACCTCTCCAATTTTAAGTGAGTAGGGGTCTGTTCAGAGTGTTCAGTGGCCCGTGGGTGTCCCGGAATAGATTAATATAGGGTCTATCTGCGTTAGGGAAGTCGTGTCTGAGGGTCTGTCATTCATTTACTCTCTAACTTCCGTGGTTTGTTTCTAGCGTGAAGTTACAGACCAGGAAGGGGAAAACCCCCCTCCCCGAGCTGGTGCTGCAGTTGGTTATCTACGGCCAATGTGGTTTGTACTGAGAACTCCAATCCTCCAGTGTCTTAACATTCCCACTTCATTTCCTAGGGCGGTGCCAGAGGTGCCCACATAGTGGGCATACCCCGGCATGTCGCCACGTCCACCTCGCCCTAACTGGCCCGACCGCCCGAGACCGCAGTCCCGGGCCGTCAGGGGGGCATGGCGCCACGCCAGGGAGGCCGCATTCCGTTTCAATATGAAACACCAGTCTCACAGGTCATCACCCCTAAACCAGCCAGTTGCACATTTAACATTTCAGTTTGCTCACAGTCCCCCATATCAATCCCGTCCCTCCCGACTGCCCCCCCATTCAAGAATAATCATATAGAGCATATACAGTACATGTAATTATGGATGAGAGGCAAATAAAGTTTCTTCGTGACTTCCCTGCAATAGCAGGCCTATGTATTTTCTCCATTAGATCTTCCAAGCTTGCGGGATTAAGTCAATACATTGGTTATAGATAGGGTCCTTAGTAGTGTGAGGCAGAAGTAAGAGGGACAGGAAGCCCCACATGATGGATCTTTTATAGGGCTTAGTAGGAGAGTACTTAGGCGTATGTAAAGATTAACCCCAACACTCATTCGAAACCCCCCCCCCCCCCCTCCCAAAGTCTCCAAGGTGGCCCCCGGTGCAGGATCCACGTGAAACACATATAGTCCCCCCGGCCTCCTTGGCGTATCGAAGGTAGGTGAAGTACCACATCCCCAGTGAAGATTAATATGCAAGGCCCCTTAGGAGTAAAGTATGATACTTAGCTGCGTGAAGACAAGTCCCACCACCTCCAGCGCGACACCCGTACTGCGTAGAAATGAGATACAGGGCCTCACTCCGCCTGCAGTGGCCTCCTTCCCGCGTTTTGTCTACGTTGTCGTTGAGGAAGGCCTATTCCAAAGTTATCCGGCTGCCAGTCGGGAAGTTCCACTTCAGGTATGCCGATGTCTGTAAAAAGATCCGCCAACTCCGATGGTTGTTTTAAGGTAAAGGATTTGTCCCCCTTCATTACGTGCAGCTGGAAGGGGAAGCCCCATTTGTATGTAGCTCCTTCTTCTTGCAGGACTTTGAGCAGGGGTTGTAGTGCCCTTCGCTGTGACAGCGTACTTGGCGCCAGATCTTGAAAGAAGAGTAGTTTGTGCCCCTCGTGCTCAATGGAAATGGCGTTCCGAGCTGCTTTCATAATTGCCTCTTTCACAGTAAAGTAGTGGATGCGGCATATGACATCTCTCGGGGGGTTTCCATTCAGAGGCTGTGATCTCAGAGCTCGATGGATGCAATCTATTTCCAACGTAGCATCTTCTGGCTGCTTGAGAAGCTGGTTAAAGATGGCGACCATGGTTGGGCCTAGCTGTAGGGCAGAGACCGTCTCCGGCAAGCCCCTGATCCTGATATTACACCTTCTGCTTCTATTTTGTGCGTCTTCCATGTTCACTCTCAGAATGGTGTTGATTGTTTTCTGTTTTTCATTCTGTGCGGTCAGCGCTTGGATTTCCATCCTCATAGAGGCGGCTGCTGCCTCCAACGCCACAAGTCGGTCCCCATGGTCTCTCACCTCCTCCCGTACCTCTAAGATTTCTGCATGGGTGGCGGAGGTGATCCGGACTGCCAGTTAATCAAGGTCCGCTTTAGTTGGCAGGTTGTGCAGGAAGTCCCTGATCTCACTCAGGGACTTAGCGGTGGCGGACTCCTCCGATGCTCTCTGCGGTGCGCCATTAGGGGAGGATGCCTCCGCCGCCATTTTAGTCGGGGTCTGAGTGGCCTCGTTCCTCTGTAGGTAGCGTGTAACTTTGGATTGCACGGCAGATGAGCGCTTTTGGTTTGATTCTGTAGTGGAGGTCCTCTTGGATCTCCCTGACATGTTCAGCTTTCAGTTTGGTTGATGGAAAGCCACATTTATCAAGATTAAGGGTGGAGGGTTGCGGGAGCTCCTTCACCACGCGTCCTCACCCGTCCATCGCAGGCTCCGCCCCCCTGTATGTTACGTTTTGATGCGTTTTGCTATGTTGCGTATATTTGTTCAGTGTTAGGCATGTGCTTGTGAAGTGTTTGGCTGTACGTGTCGCTGTGGCTGGCATGTTTATGTTCTGTGTTGTGCTTATGTTGCCTTGTCTGACTTGTTTTGTTGCGTTTTGCTGTGTTTGGCATATTGGGCTGTTCCTGTTTCTGTGTTTGGCATATTTATGTTTAGCTGTATGTTATTGTGTTTGCTGTATGTGTTTTCTTTGATGTGTTTTGCTATGTTGCACTCTGGCATATTTTTGTTCAGTGTTGAGTGTGCTTATTTAGAGTTTGGCTGTACGTTTCGATGTGTTTGGCATGCTTATGCTTAGTTTTTGGCTATATGATGCATTGTTTGACGTGTTTTGTTGCATTTTGCTGTATTTAGTGTATGCTTCAGAGTTGGACTGTACGTGTTGCTGTGTTTGGCGTATTATTGTTTAGTGTTTTGGCTGTATGTTCTGTGTTTGGCGTTTTTTTGTTCTGTTTGGCTATACGCGTCGCTCTGTTTGCTGTAATGTATGTTGCGCTGTGTTTGGTGTATTTTTGTTCTGTGTTTGGCTGTACGTGTCGCTCTGTTTGCTGTAATGTATGTTGCGCTGTTTGGCTGTACGTGTCGCTGTGTTTGCTGTAATGTATGTTGCGCTGTGTTTGCTGTAATGTATGTTGTGCTGTGTTTGGCGTATTTTTGTTCTGTGTTTGGCTGTACGTGTCGCTCTGTTTGCTGTAATGTATGTTGCGCTGTTTGCTGTAATGTATGTTGTGCTGTGTTTGGTGTATTTTTGTTCTGTGTTTGGCTGTACGTGTCGCTGTGTTTGCTGTAATGTATGTTGCGCTGTGTTTGCTGTAATGTATGTTGTGCTGTGTTTGGTGTATTTTTGTTCTGTGTTTGGCTGCACGTGTCGCTGTGTTTGCTGTAATGTATGTTGCGCTGTGTTTGGTGTATTTTTGTTCTGTGTTTGGCTGTACGTGTCGCTGTGTTTGCTGTAATGTATGTTGCGCTGTGTTTGCTGTAATGTATGTTGCGCTGTGTTTGGCGTATTTTTGTTCTGTGTTTGGCTGTACGTGTCGCTGTGTTTGCTGTAATGTATGTTGCACTGTTTGGCGTATTTTTGTTCTGTGTTTGGCTGCACGTGTCGCTGTGTTTGCTGTAATGTATGTTGCGCTGTGTTTGGTGTATTTTTGTTCTGTGTTTGGCTGTACGCGTCGCTGTGTTTGCTGTAATGTATGTTGCGCTGTGTTTGGTGTATTTTTGTTCTGTGTTTGGCTGTACGCGTCGCTGTGTTTGCTGTAATGTATGTTGCCCTGTGTTTGGTGTATTTTTGTTCTGTGTTTGGCTGCACACGTCGCTATGTTTGCTGTAATGTATGTTGTGCTGTGTTTGGCGTATTTTTGTTCTGTGTTTGGCTGTACGCGTCGCTCTGTTTGCTGTAATGTATGTTGCGCTGTGTTTGGCGTATTTTTGTTCTGTGTTTGGCTGTACGCGTCGCTGTGTTTGCTGTAATGTATGTTGCGCTGTGTTTGCTGTAATGTATGTTGCGCTGTGTTTGGCTGCACGTGTCGCTGTGTTTGCTGTAATGTATGTTGCGCTGTGTTTGGCGTATTTTTGTTCTGTGTTTGGCTGCACGTGTCGCTGTGTTTGCTGTAATGTATGTTGCGCTGTGTTTGGCGTATTTTTGTTCTGTGTTTGGCTGTACGCGTCGCTGTGTTTGCTGTAATGTATGTTGCGCTGTGTTTGCTGTAATGTATGTTGCGCTGTGTTTGGTGTATTTTTGTTCTGTGTTTGGCTGTACGTGTCGCTGTGTTTGCTGTAATGTATGTTGCGCTGTGTTTGCTGTAATGTATGTTGCGCTGTGTTTGCTGTAATGTATGTTGTGCTGTGTTTGGTGTATTTTTGTTCTGTGTTTGGCTGTACGTGTCGCTGTGTTTGCTGTAATGTATGTTGCGCTGTGTTTGGCGTATTTTTGTTCTGTGTTTGGCTGTACGCGTCGCTGTGTTTGCTGTAATGTATGTTGCGCTGTGTTTGGCGTATTTTTGTTCTGTGTTTGGCTGTACGTGTCGCTGTGTTTGCTGTAATGTATGTTGCGCTGTGTTTGGCGTATTTTTGTTCTGTGTTTGGCTGTACGTGTCGCTCTGTTTGCTGTAATGTATGTTGCGCTGTGTTTGGCGTATTTTTGTTCTGTGTTTGGCTGTACGCGTCGCTGTGTTTGCTGTAATGTATGTTGCGCTGTGTTTGGCTGCACGTGTCGCTGTGTTTGCTGTAATGTATGTTGCGCTGTGTTTGGCGTATTTTTGTTCTGTGTTTGGCTGCACGTGTCGCTGTTTGCTGTGATGTATGTTGCACTGTGTTTGGTGTATTTTTGTTCTGTGTTTGGCTGTACGCGTCGCTGTGTTTGCTGTAATGTATGTTGCGCTGTGTTTGGCGTATTTTTGTTCTGTGTTTGGCTGTACGTGTCGCTATGTTTGCTGTAATGTATGTTGTGCTGTGTTTGGCGTATTTTTGTTCTGTGTTTGGCTGTACGCGTCGCTCTGTTTGCTGTAATGTATGTTGCGCTGTGTTTGGCGTATTTTTGTTCTGTGTTTGGCTGTACGCGTCGCTGTGTTTGCTGTAATGTATGTTGCGCTGTGTTTGCTGTAATGTATGTTGTGTTTGGCTGCACGTGTCGCTGTGTTTGCTGTAATGTATGTTGCGCTGTGTTTGGCGTATTTTTGTTCTGTGTTTGGCTGCACGTGTCGCTGTGTTTGCTGTAATGTATGTTGCGCTGTGTTTGGCGTATTTTTGTTCTGTGTTTGGCTGTACGCGTCGCTGTGTTTGCTGTAATGTATGTTGCGCTGTGTTTGCTGTAATGTATGTTGCGCTGTGTTTGGTGTATTTTTGTTCTGTGTTTGGCTGTACGTGTCGCTGTGTTTGCTGTAATGTATGTTGCGCTGTGTTTGCTGTAATGTATGTTGCGCTGTGTTTGCTGTAATGTATGTTGTGCTGTGTTTGGTGTATTTTTGTTCTGTGTTTGGCTGTACGTGTCGCTGTGTTTGCTGTAATGTATGTTGCGCTGTGTTTGGCGTATTTTTGTTCTGTGTTTGGCTGTACGCGTCGCTGTGTTTGCTGTAATGTATGTTGCGCTGTGTTTGGCGTATTTTTGTTCTGTGTTTGGCTGTACGTGTCGCTGTGTTTGCTGTAATGTATGTTGCGCTGTGTTTGGCGTATTTTTGTTCTGTGTTTGGCTGTACGTGTCGCTCTGTTTGCTGTAATGTATGTTGCGCTGTGTTTGGCGTATTTTTGTTCTGTGTTTGGCTGTACGCGTCGCTGTGTTTGCTGTAATGTATGTTGCGCTGTGTTTGGCTGCACGTGTCGCTGTGTTTGCTGTAATGTATGTTGCGCTGTGTTTGGCGTATTTTTGTTCTGTGTTTGGCTGCACGTGTCGCTGTGTTTGCTGTAATGTATGTTGCGCTGTGTTTGGTGTATTTTTGTTCTGTGTTTGGCTGTACGTGTCGCTGTGTTTGCTGTAATGTATGTTGCGCTGTGTTTGCTGTAATGTATGTTGTGCTGTGTTTGGTGTATTTTTGTTCTGTGTTTGGCTGTACGTGTCGCTGTGTTTGCTGTAATGTATGTTGCGCTGTGTTTGCTGTAATGTATGTTGCGCTGTGTTTGCTGTAATGTATGTTGTGCTGTGTTTGGTGTATTTTTGTTCTGTGTTTGGCTGTACGTGTCGCTGTGTTTGCTGTAATGTATGTTGCGCTGTGTTTGGCGTATTTTTGTTCTGTGTTTGGCTGTACGCGTCGCTGTGTTTGCTGTAATGTATGTTGCGCTGTGTTTGGCGTATTTTTGTTCTGTGTTTGGCTGTACGTGTCGCTGTGTTTGCTGTAATGTATGTTGCGCTGTGTTTGGCGTATTTTTGTTCTGTGTTTGGCTGTACGCGTCGCTGTGTTTGCTGTAATGTATGTTGCGCTGTGTTTGCTGTAATGTATGTTGTGCTGTGTTTGGTGTATTTTTGTTCTGTGTTTGGCTGTACGTGTCGCTGTGTTTGCTGTAATGTATGTTGCGCTGTGTTTGGCGTATTTTTGTTCTGTGTTTGGCTGTACGCGTCGCTGTGTTTGCTGTAATGTATGTTGCGCTGTGTTTGCTGTAATGTATGTTGTGCTGTGTTTGGTGTATTTTTGTTCTGTGTTTGGCTGTACGTGTCGCTGTGTTTGCTGTAATGTATGTTGCGCTGTGTTTGGCGTATTTTTGTTCTGTGTTTGGCTGTACGTGTCGCTGTGTTTGCTGTAATGTATGTTGCGCTGTGTTTGGCGTATTTTTGTTCTGTGTTTGGCTGTACGCGTCGCTGTGTTTGCTGTAATGTATGTTGCGCTGTGTTTGGCGTATTTTTGTTCTGTGTTTGGCTGTACGTGTCGCTGTGTTTGCTGTAATGTATGTTGCGCTGTGTTTGGCGTATTTTTGTTCTGTGTTTGGCTGTACGCGTCGCTGTGTTTGCTGTAATGTATGTTGCGCTGTGTTTGGCATATTTTTGTTCTGTGTTTGGCTGTACGTGTCGCTGTGTTTGCTGTAATGTATGTTGCGCTGTGTTTGGCGTATTTTTGTTCTGTGTTTGGCTGTACGCGTCGCTGTGTTTGCTGTAATGTATGTTGCGCTGTGTTTGGCGTATTTTTGTTCTGTGTTTGGCTGTACGCGTCGCTGTGTTTGCTGTAATGTATGTTGCGCTGTGTTTGCTGTAATGTATGTTGCGCTGTGTTTGCTGTAATGTATGTTGTGCTGTGTTTGGTGTATTTTTGTTCTGTGTTTGGCTGTACGTGTCGCTGTGTTTGCTGTAATGTATGTTGCGCTGTGTTTGCTGTAATGTATGTTGTGCTGTGTTTGGTGTATTTTTGTTCTGTGTTTGGCTGTACGTGTCGCTGTGTTTGCTGTAATGTATGTTGCGCTGTGTTTGGCGTATTTTTGTTCTGTGTTTGGCTGTACGCGTCGCTGTGTTTGCTGTAATGTATGTTGCGCTGTGTTTGGCGTATTTTTGTTCTGTGTTTGGCTGTACGTGTCGCTGTGTTTGCTGTAATGTATGTTGCGCTGTGTTTGGCGTATTTTTGTTCTGTGTTTGGCTGTACGCGTCGCTGTGTTTGCTGTAATGTATGTTGCGCTGTGTTTGCTGTAATGTATGTTGTGCTGTGTTTGGTGTATTTTTGTTCTGTGTTTGGCTGTACGTGTCGCTGTGTTTGCTGTAATGTATGTTGCGCTGTGTTTGGCGTATTTTTGTTCTGTGTTTGGCTGTACGCGTCGCTGTGTTTGCTGTAATGTATGTTGCGCTGTGTTTGCTGTAATGTATGTTGTGCTGTGTTTGGTGTATTTTTGTTCTGTGTTTGGCTGTACGTGTCGCTGTGTTTGCTGTAATGTATGTTGCGCTGTGTTTGGCGTATTTTTGTTCTGTGTTTGGCTGTACGCGTCGCTGTGTTTGCTGTAATGTATGTTGCGCTGTGTTTGGCGTATTTTTGTTCTGTGTTTGGCTGTACGTGTCGCTGTGTTTGCTGTAATGTATGTTGCGCTGTGTTTGGCGTATTTTTGTTCTGTGTTTGGCTGTACGTGTCGCTGTGTTTGCTGTAATGTATGTTGCGCTGTGTTTGGCGTATTTTTGTTCTGTGTTTGGCTGTACGCGTCGCTGTGTTTGCTGTAATGTATGTTGCGCTGTGTTTGGCATATTTTTGTTCTGTGTTTGGCTGTACGTGTCGCTGTGTTTGCTGTAATGTATGTTGCGCTGTGTTTGGCGTATTTTTGTTCTGTGTTTGGCTGTACGCGTCGCTGTGTTTGCTGTAATGTATGTTGCGCTGTGTTTGCTGTAATGTATGTTGCGCTGTGTTTGCTGTAATGTATGTTGTGCTGTGTTTGGTGTATTTTTGTTCTGTGTTTGGCTGCACGTGTCGCTGTGTTTGCTGTAATGTATGTTGCGCTGTGTTTGGCGTATTTTTGTTCTGTGTTTGGCTGTACGTGTCGCTGTGTTTGCTGTAATGTATGTTGCGCTGTGTTTGGCGTATTTTTGTTCTGTGTTTGGCTGTACGTGTCGCTGTGTTTGCTGTAATGTATGTTGCGCTGTGTTTGCTGTAATGTATGTTGTGCTGTGTTTGGTGTATTTTTGTTCTGTGTTTGGCTGTACGCGTCGCTCTGTTTGCTGTAATGTATGTTGTGCTGTGTTTGGTGTATTTTTGTTCTGTGTTTGGCTGTACGTGTCGCTGTGTTTGCTGTAATGTATGTTGCGCTGTGTTTGGCGTATTTTTGTTCTGTGTTTGGCTGCACGTGTCGCTGTGTTTGCTGTAATGTATGTTGCGCTGTGTTTGGCGTATTTTTGTTCTGTGTTTGGCTGTACGCGTCGCTGTGTTTGCTGTAATGTATGTTGCGCTGTGTTTGGTGTATTTTTGTTCTGTGTTTGGCTGTACGTGTCGCTGTGTTTGCTGTAATGTATGTTGCGCTGTGTTTGCTGTAATGTATGTTGTGCTGTGTTTGGTGTATTTTTGTTCTGTGTTTGGCTGTACGTGTCGCTGTGTTTGCTGTAATGTATGTTGTGCTGTGTTTGGTGTATTTTTGTTCTGTGTTTGGCTGTACGTGTCGCTGTGTTTGCTGTAATGTATGTTGCGCTGTGTTTGGCGTATTTTTGTTCTGTGTTTGGCTGTACGCGTCGCTGTGTTTGCTGTAATGTATGTTGCGCTGTGTTTGGTGTATTTTTGTTCTGTGTTTGGCTGTACGTGTCGCTGTGTTTGCTGTAATGTATGTTGCGCTGTGTTTGCTGTAATGTATGTTGTGCTGTGTTTGGTGTATTTTTGTTCTGTGTTTGGCTGTACGCGTCGTTGTGTTTGCTGTAATGTATGTTGTGCTGTGTTTGGTGTATTTTTGTTCTGTGTTTGGCTGCACGTGTCGCTGTGTTTGCTGTAATGTATGTTGCGCTGTGTTTGGCGTATTTTTGTTCTGTGTTTGGCTGTACGCGTCGCTGTGTTTGCTGTAATGTATGTTGCGCTGTGTTTGGTGTATTTTTGTTCTGTGTTTGGCTGTACGTGTCGCTGTGTTTGCTGTAATGTATGTTGCGCTGTATTTGGCGTATTTTTGTTCTGTGTTTGGCTGTACGTGTCGCTGTGTTTGCTGTAATGTATGTTGCGCTGTGTTTGGCGTATTTTTGTTCTGTGTTTGGCTGCACGTGTCGCTGTGTTTGCTGTAATGTATGTTGCGCTGTGTTTGGCGTATTTTTGTTCTGTGTTTGGCTGTACGCGTCGCTGTGTTTGCTGTAATGTATGTTGTGCTGTGTTTGGCGTATTTTTGTTCTGTGTTTGGCTGTACGCGTCGCTGTGTTTGCTGTAATGTATGTTGCGCTGTGTTTGGTGTATTTTTGTTCTGTGTTTGGCTGCACGTGTCGCTGTGTTTGCTGTAATGTATGTTGCGCTGTGTTTGGCGTATTTTTGTTCTGTGTTTGGCTGTACGCGTCGCTGTGTTTGCTGTAATGTATGTTGCGCTGTTTGGCGCATTTTTGTTCTGTGTTTGGCTGCACGTGTCGCTGTGTTTGCTGTAATGTATGTTGCGCTGTGTTTGGCATATTTTTGTTCTGTGTTTGGCTGCACGTGTCGCTGTGTTTGCTGTAATGTATGTTGCGCTGTGTTTGGCGTATTTTTGTTCTGTGTTTGGCTGTACGTGTCGCTGTGTTTGCTGTAATGTATGTTGTGCTGTGTTTGGTGTATTTTTGTTCTGTGTTTGGCTGTACGTGTCGCTGTGTTTGCTGTAATGTATGTTGCGCTGTGTTTGGTGTATTTTTGTTCTGTGTTTGGCTGCACGCGTCGCTGTGTTTGCTGTAATGTATGTTGCGCTGTGTTTGGCATATTTTTGTTCTGTGTTTGGCTGTACGCGTCGCTGTGTTTGCTGTAATGTATGTTGCGCTGTGTTTGGCATATTTTTGTTCTGTGTTTGGCTGCACGTGTCGCTGTGTTTGCTGTAATGTATGTTGTGCTGTGTTTGGCTGTACGTGTCGCTGTGTTTGCTGTAATGTATGTTGTGCTGTGTTTGGTGTATTTTTGTTCTGTGTTTGGCTGTACGTGTCGCTGTGTTTGCTGTAATGTATGTTGCGCTGTGTTTGCTGTAATGTATGTTGCTCTGTGTTTGGCATATTTTTGTTCTGTGTTTGGCTGTACGTGTCGCTGTGTTTGCTGTAATGTATGTTGTGCTGTGTTTGGCTGTACGTGTCGCTGTGTTTGCTGTAATGTATGTTGCTCTGTGTTTGGTGTATTTTTGTTCTGTGTTTGGCTGTACGTGTCGCTGTGTTTGCTGTAATGTATGTTGCGCTGTGTTTGGCGTATTTTTGTTCTGTGTTTGGCTGTACGTGTCGCTGTGTTTGCTGTAATGTATGTTGTGCTGTGTTTGGCTGTACGTGTCGCTGTGTTTGCTGTAATGTATGTTGCTCTGTGTTTGGTGTATTTTTGTTCTGTGTTTGGCTGTACGTGTCGCTGTGTTTGCTGTAATGTATGTTGCGCTGTGTTTGGCGTATTTTTGTTCTGTGTTTGGCTGCACGTGTCGCTGTGTTTGCTGTAATGTATGTTGCGCTGTGTTTGGTGTATTTTTGTTCTGTGTTTGGCTGCACGTGTCGCTGTGTTTGCTGTAATGTATGTTGCGCTGTGTTTGGTGTATTTTTGTTCTGTGTTTGGCTGTACGTGTCGCTGTGTTTGCTGTAATGTATGTTGCGCTGTGTTTAGCGTATTTTTGTTCTGTGTTTGGCTGTATGCGTCGCTGTGTTTGCTGTAATGTATGTTGCGCTGTGTTTGGCGTATTTTTGTTCTGTGTTTGGCTGTAAGTGTCGCTGTGTTTGCTGTAATGTATGTTGCGCTGTATTTGGCGTATTTTTGTTCTGTGTTTGGCTGTACGCGTCGCTGTGTTTGCTGTAATGTATGTTGCGCTGTGTTTGCTGTAATGTATGTTGCGCTGTGTTTGGTGTATTTTTGTTCTGTGTTTGGCTGTACGCGTCGCTGTGTTTGCTGTAATGTATGTTGCGCTGTGTTTGGCGTATTTTTGTTCTGTGTTTGGCTGTACGTGTCGCTGTGTTTGCTGTAATGTATGTTGTGCTGTGTTTGGTGTATTTTTGTTCTGTGTTTGGCTGCACACGTCGCTGTGTTTGCTGTAATGTATGTTGCGCTGTGTTTGGCGTATTTTTGTTCTGTGTTTGGCTGCACGCGACGCTGTGTTTGCTGTAATGTATGTTGCGCTGTGTTTAGCGTATTTTTGTTCTGTGTTTGGCTGTACGCGTCGCTGTGTTTGCTGTAATGTATGTTGCGCTGTGTTTGGTGTATTTTTGTTCTGTGTTTGGCTGTACGTGTCGCTGTGTTTGCTGTAATGTATGTTGCGCTGTGTTTGCTGTAATGTATGTTGCGCTGTGTTTGGCGTATTTTTGTTCTGTGTTTGGCTGTACGCGTCGCTGTGTTTGCTGTAATGTATGTTGCGCTGTGTTTGGCTGCACGTGTCGCTGTGTTTGCTGTAATGTATGTTGCGCTGTGTTTGGCGTATTTTTGTTCTGTGTTTGGCTGTACGCGTCGCTGTGTTTGCTGTAATGTATGTTGCTCTGTGTTTGCTGTAATGTATGTTGCGCTGTGTTTGCTGTAATGTATGTTGTGCTGTGTTTGGTGTATTTTTGTTCTGTGTTTGGCTGTACGTGTCGCTGTGTTTGCTGTAATGTATGTTGCGCTGTGTTTGCTGTAATGTATGTTGTGCTGTGTTTGGTGTATTTTTGTTCTGTGTTTGGCTGTACGCGTCGCTCTGTTTGCTGTAATGTATGTTGTGCTGTGTTTGGTGTATTTTTGTTCTGTGTTTGGCTGTACGTGTCGCTGTGTTTGCTGTAATGTATGTTGCGCTGTGTTTGGCATATTTTTGTTCTGTGTTTGGCTGCACGTGTCGCTGTGTTTGCTGTAATGTATGTTGCGCTGTGTTTGGCGTATTTTTGTTCTGTGTTTGGCTGTACGCGTCGCTGTGTTTGCTGTAATGTATGTTGCGCTGTGTTTGGTGTATTTTTGTTCTGTGTTTGGCTGTACGTGTCGCTGTGTTTGCTGTAATGTATGTTGCGCTGTGTTTGCTGTAATGTATGTTGTGCTGTGTTTGGCTGTACGTGTCGCTGTGTTTGCTGTAATGTATGTTGTGCTGTGTTTGGTGTATTTTTGTTCTGTGTTTGGCTGTACGTGTCGCTGTGTTTGCTGTAATGTATGTTGCGCTGTGTTTGGCGTATTTTTGTTCTGTGTTTGGCTGTACGCGTCGCTGTGTTTGCTGTAATGTATGTTGCGCTGTGTTTGGCTGCACGTGTCGCTGTGTTTGCTGTAATGTATGTTGCGCTGTGTTTGGTGTATTTTTGTTCTGTGTTTGGCTGCACGTGTCGCTGTGTTTGCTGTAATGTATGTTGCGCTGTGTTTGGCGTATTTTTGTTCTGTGTTTGGCTGTACGCGTCGCTGTGTTTGCTGTAATGTATGTTGCGCTGTTTGGCGCATTTTTGTTCTGTGTTTGGCTGCACGTGTCGCTGTGTTTGCTGTAATGTATGTTGCGCTGTGTTTGGCATATTTTTGTTCTGTGTTTGGCTGCACGTGTCGCTGTGTTTGCTGTAATGTATGTTGCGCTGTGTTTGGCGTATTTTTGTTCTGTGTTTGGCTGTACGCGTCGCTGTGTTTGCTGTAATGTATGTTGCGCTGTGTTTGGCATATTTTTGTTCTGTGTTTGGCTGCACGTGTCGCTGTGTTTGCTGTAATGTATGTTGCGCTGTATTTGGCGTATTTTTGTTCTGTGTTTGGCTGTACGTGTCGCTGTGTTTGCTGTAATGTATGTTGCGCTGTGTTTGCTGTAATGTATGTTGTGCTGTGTTTGGTGTATTTTTGTTCTGTGTTTGGCTGTACGCGTCGCTGTGTTTGCTGTAATGTATGTTGCGCTGTGTTTGGCATATTTTTGTTCTGTGTTTGGCTGCACGTGTCGCTGTGTTTGCTGTAATGTATGTTGCGCTGTGTTTGGCATATTTTTGTTCTGTGTTTGGCTGTACGTGTCGCTGTGTTTGCTGTAATGTATGTTGCGCTGTGTTTGCTGTAATGTATGTTGTGCTGTGTTTGGTGTATTTTTGTTCTGTGTTTGGCTGCACGTGTCGCTGTGTTTGCTGTAATGTATGTTGCGCTGTGTTTGGCGTATTTTTGTTCTGTGTTTGGCTGCACGTGTCGCTGTGTTTGCTGTAATGTATGTTGCGCTGTGTTTGGCGTATTTTTGTTCTGTGTTTGGCTGTACGTGTCGCTGTGTTTGCTGTAATGTATGTTGCGCTGTGTTTGGCGTATTTTTGTTCTGTGTTTGGCTGTAAGTGTCGCTGTGTTTGCTGTAATGTATGTTGCGCTGTATTTGGCGTATTTTTGTTCTGTGTTTGGCTGTACGCGTCGCTGTGTTTGCTGTAATGTATGTTGTGCTGTGTTTGGTGTATTTTTGTTCTGTGTTTGGCTGTACGCGTCGCTGTGTTTGCTGTAATGTATGTTGTGCTGTATTTGGCGTATTTTTGTTCTGTGTTTGGCTGTACGTGTCGCTGTGTTTGCTGTAATGTATGTTGTGCTGTGTTTGGCTGCACGTGTCGCTGTGTTTGCTGTAATGTATGTTGTGCTGTGTTTGGCGTATTTTTGTTCTGTGTTTGGCTGTACGCGTCGCTGTGTTTGCTGTAATGTATGTTGCGCTGTGTTTGGTGTATTTTTGTTCTGTGTTTGGCTGTACGCGTCGCTGTGTTTGCTGTAATGTATGTTGTGCTGTATTTGGCGTATTTTTGTTCTGTGTTTGGCTGTACGCGTCGCTGTGTTTGCTGTAATGTATGTTGTGCTGTGTTTGGCGTATTTTTGTTCTGTGTTTGGCTGTACGTGTCGCTGTGTTTGCTGTAATGTATGTTGCGCTGTGTTTGGTGTATTTTTGTTCTGTGTTTGGCTGTACGCGTCGCTGTGTTTGCTGTAATGTATGTTGTGCTGTATTTGGCGTATTTTTGTTCTGTGTTTGGCTGTACGCGTCGCTGTGTTTGCTGTAATGTATGTTGTGCTGTGTTTGGCGTATTTTTGTTCTGTGTTTGGCTGTACGTGTCGCTGTGTTTGCTGTAATGTATGTTGCGCTGTGTTTGGCGTATTTTTGTTCTGTGTTTGGCTGTACGTGTCGCTGTGTTTGCTGTAATGTATGTTGCGCTGTGTTTGGTGTATTTTTGTTCTGTGTTTGGCTGTACGTGTCGCTGTGTTTGCTGTAATGTATGTTGTGCTGTGTTTGGTGTATTTTTGTTCTGTGTTTGGCTGTACGCGTCGCTGTGTTTGCTGTAATGTATGTTGCGCTGTGTTTGGTGTATTTTTGTTCTGTGTTTGGCTGCATGTGTCGCTGTGTTTGCTGTAATGTATGTTGCGCTGTGTTTGGTGTATTTTTGTTCTGTGTTTGGCTGCACGTGTCGCTGTGTTTGCTGTAATGTATGTTGCGCTGTGTTTGGCGTATTTTTGTTCTGTGTTTGGCTGTACGCGTCGCTGTGTTTGCTGTAATGTATGTTGCGCTGTTTGGCGCATTTTTGTTCTGTGTTTGGCTGTACGTGTCGCTGTGTTTGCTGTAATGTATGTTGCGCTGTGTTTGGCATATTTTTGTTCTGTGTTTGGCTGTACGCGTCGCTGTGTTTGCTGTAATGTATGTTGCGCTGTGTTTGGCGTATTTTTGTTCTGTGTTTGGCTGTACGCGTCGCTGTGTTTGCTGTAATGTATGTTGCGCTGTGTTTGGCATATTTTTGTTCTGTGTTTGGCTGTACGCGTCGCTGTGTTTGCTGTAATGTATGTTGCGCTGTGTTTGCTGTAATGTATGTTGCGCTGTATTTGGCGTATTTTTGTTCTGTTTGGCTGCACGTGTCGCTGTGTTTGCTGTAATGTATGTTGCGCTGTGTTTGGCATATTTTTGTTCTGTGTTTGGCTGCACGCGTCGCTGTGTTTGCTGTAATGTATGTTGCGCTGTGTTTGGCATATTTTTGTTCTGTGTTTGGCTGTACGCGTCGCTGTGTTTGCTGTAATGTATGTTGCGCTGTGTTTGGCATATTTTTGTTCTGTGTTTGGCTGCACGTGTCGCTGTGTTTGCTGTAATGTATGTTGTGCTGTGTTTGGCTGTACGTGTCGCTGTGTTTGCTGTAATGTATGTTGCTCTGTGTTTGGTGTATTTTTGTTCTGTGTTTGGCTGTACGTGTCGCTGTGTTTGCTGTAATGTATGTTGCGCTGTGTTTGCTGTAATGTATGTTGCTCTGTGTTTGGCATATTTTTGTTCTGTGTTTGGCTGTACGTGTCGCTGTGTTTGCTGTAATGTATGTTGTGCTGTGTTTGGCTGTACGTGTCGCTGTGTTTGCTGTAATGTATGTTGCTCTGTGTTTGGTGTATTTTTGTTCTGTGTTTGGCTGTACGTGTCGCTGTGTTTGCTGTAATGTATGTTGCGCTGTGTTTGGCGTATTTTTGTTCTGTGTTTGGCTGTACGTGTCGCTGTGTTTGCTGTAATGTATGTTGCGCTGTGTTTGGCGTATTTTTGTTCTGTGTTTGGCTGCACGTGTCGCTGTGTTTGCTGTAATGTATGTTGCGCTGTGTTTGGTGTATTTTTGTTCTGTGTTTGGCTGCACGTGTCGCTGTGTTTGCTGTAATGTATGTTGCGCTGTGTTTGGTGTATTTTTGTTCTGTGTTTGGCTGTACGTGTCGCTGTGTTTGCTGTAATGTATGTTGCGCTGTGTTTAGCGTATTTTTGTTCTGTGTTTGGCTGTATGCGTCGCTGTGTTTGCTGTAATGTATGTTGCGCTGTGTTTGGCGTATTTTTGTTCTGTGTTTGGCTGTAAGTGTCGCTGTGTTTGCTGTAATGTATGTTGCGCTGTATTTGGCGTATTTTTGTTCTGTGTTTGGCTGTACGCGTCGCTGTGTTTGCTGTAATGTATGTTGTGCTGTGTTTGGTGTATTTTTGTTCTGTGTTTGGCTGTACGCGTCGCTGTGTTTGCTGTAATGTATGTTGCGCTGTGTTTGGCATATTTTTGTTCTGTGTTTGGCTGTACGTGTCGCTGTGTTTGCTGTAATGTATGTTGCGCTGTGTTTGGTGTATTTTTGTTCTGTGTTTGGCTGTACGCGTCGCTGTGTTTGCTGTAATGTATGTTGCGCTGTGTTTGGCATATTTTTGTTCTGTGTTTGGCTGCACGTGTCGCTGTGTTTGCTGTAATGTATGTTGCGCTGTGTTTGGCGTATTTTTGTTCTGTGTTTGGCTGCACGCGTCGCTGTGTTTGCTGTAATGTATGTTGCGCTGTGTTTAGCGTATTTTTGTTCTGTGTTTGGCTGTACGCGTCGCTGTGTTTGCTGTAATGTATGTTGCGCTGTGTTTGGTGTATTTTTGTTCTGTGTTTGGCTGTACGTGTCGCTGTGTTTGCTGTAATGTATGTTGTGCTGTGTTTGGTGTATTTTTGTTCTGTGTTTGGCTGTACGTGTCGCTGTGTTTGCTGTAATGTATGTTGCGCTGTGTTTGGCGTATTTTTGTTCTGTGTTTGGCTGTACGCGTCGCTGTGTTTGCTGTAATGTATGTTGCGCTGTGTTTGGCGTATTTTTGTTCTGTGTTTGGCTGTACGTGTCGCTGTGTTTGCTGTAATGTATGTTGCGCTGTGTTTGCTGTAATGTATGTTGCGCTGTGTTTGGCGTATTTTTGTTCTGTGTTTGGCTGTACGCGTCGCTGTGTTTGCTGTAATGTATGTTGCGCTGTGTTTGGCTGCACGTGTCGCTGTGTTTGCTGTAATGTATGTTGCGCTGTGTTTGGCGTATTTTTGTTCTGTGTTTGGCTGTACGCGTCGCTGTGTTTGCTGTAATGTATGTTGCGCTGTGTTTGCTGTAATGTATGTTGCGCTGTGTTTGCTGTAATGTATGTTGTGCTGTGTTTGGTGTATTTTTGTTCTGTGTTTGGCTGTACGTGTCGCTGTGTTTGCTGTAATGTATGTTGCGCTGTGTTTGCTGTAATGTATGTTGTGCTGTGTTTGGTGTATTTTTGTTCTGTGTTTGGCTGTACGCGTCGCTCTGTTTGCTGTAATGTATGTTGTGCTGTGTTTGGTGTATTTTTGTTCTGTGTTTGGCTGTACGTGTCGCTGTGTTTGCTGTAATGTATGTTGCGCTGTGTTTGCTGTAATGTATGTTGTGCTGTGTTTGGTGTATTTTTGTTCTGTGTTTGGCTGTACGTGTCGCTGTGTTTGCTGTAATGTATGTTGCGCTGTGTTTGGCGTATTTTTGTTCTGTGTTTGGCTGTACGCGTCGCTGTGTTTGCTGTAATGTATGTTGCGCTGTGTTTGGCGTATTTTTGTTCTGTGTTTGGCTGTACGTGTCGCTGTGTTTGCTGTAATGTATGTTGCGCTGTGTTTGGCGTATTTTTGTTCTGTGTTTGGCTGTACGCGTCGCTGTGTTTGCTGTAATGTATGTTGCGCTGTGTTTGCTGTAATGTATGTTGTGCTGTGTTTGGTGTATTTTTGTTCTGTGTTTGGCTGTACGTGTCGCTGTGTTTGCTGTAATGTATGTTGCGCTGTGTTTGGCGTATTTTTGTTCTGTGTTTGGCTGTACGTGTCGCTGTGTTTGCTGTAATGTATGTTGCGCTGTGTTTGCTGTAATGTATGTTGTGCTGTGTTTGGTGTATTTTTGTTCTGTGTTTGGCTGTACGTGTCGCTGTGTTTGCTGTAATGTATGTTGTGCTGTGTTTGGTGTATTTTTGTTCTGTGTTTGGCTGTACGTGTCGCTGTGTTTGCTGTAATGTATGTTGCGCTGTGTTTGGCGTATTTTTGTTCTGTGTTTGGCTGTACGCGTCGCTGTGTTTGCTGTAATGTATGTTGCGCTGTGTTTGCTGTAATGTATGTTGTGCTGTGTTTGGTGTATTTTTGTTCTGTGTTTGGCTGTACGTGTCGCTGTGTTTGCTGTAATGTATGTTGCGCTGTGTTTGGCGTATTTTTGTTCTGTGTTTGGCTGTACGTGTCGCTGTGTTTGCTGTAATGTATGTTGCGCTGTGTTTGCTGTAATGTATGTTGTGCTGTGTTTGGTGTATTTTTGTTCTGTGTTTGGCTGTACGTGTCGCTGTGTTTGCTGTAATGTATGTTGTGCTGTGTTTGGTGTATTTTTGTTCTGTGTTTGGCTGTACGTGTCGCTGTGTTTGCTGTAATGTATGTTGCGCTGTGTTTGGCGTATTTTTGTTCTGTGTTTGGCTGTACGCGTCGCTGTGTTTGCTGTAATGTATGTTGCGCTGTGTTTGGCTGCACGTGTCGCTGTGTTTGCTGTAATGTATGTTGCGCTGTGTTTGGTGTATTTTTGTTCTGTGTTTGGCTGCACGTGTCGCTGTGTTTGCTGTAATGTATGTTGCGCTGTGTTTGGCGTATTTTTGTTCTGTGTTTGGCTGTACGCGTCGCTGTGTTTGCTGTAATGTATGTTGCGCTGTTTGGCGCATTTTTGTTCTGTGTTTGGCTGTACGCGTCGCTGTGTTTGCTGTAATGTATGTTGCACTGTGTTTGGCGTATTTTTGTTCTGTGTTTGGCTGCACGTGTCGCTGTGTTTGCTGTAATGTATGTTGCACTGTGTTTGGCGTATTTTTGTTCTGTGTTTGGCTGCACACGTCGCTGTGTTTGCTGTAATGTATGTTGCGCTGTGTTTGGCATATTTTTGTTCTGTGTTTGGCTGCACGTGTCGCTGTGTTTGCTGTAATGTATGTTGCGCTGTGTTTGGCGTATTTTTGTTCTGTGTTTGGCTGCACGTGTCGCTGTGTTTGCTGTAATGTATGTTGCGCTGTGTTTGGCGTATTTTTGTTCTGTGTTTGGCTGTACGCGTCGCTGTGTTTGCTGTAATGTATGTTGCGCTGTGTTTGGCATATTTTTGTTCTGTGTTTGGCTGCACGTGTCGCTGTGTTTGCTGTAATGTATGTTGCGCTGTGTTTGGCGTATTTTTGTTCTGTGTTTGGCTGTACGCGTCGCTGTGTTTGCTGTAATGTATGTTGCGCTGTGTTTGGCATATTTTTGTTCTGTGTTTGGCTGCACGTGTCGCTGTGTTTGCTGTAATGTATGTTGCGCTGTGTTTGGCATATTTTTGTTCTGTGTTTGGCTGCACGTGTCGCTGTGTTTGCTGTAATGTATGTTGCGCTGTGTTTGGCGTATTTTTGTTCTGTGTTTGGCTGTACGCGTCGCTGTGTTTGCTGTAATGTATGTTGCGCTGTGTTTGGCATATTTTTGTTCTGTGTTTGGCTGCACGTGTCGCTGTGTTTGCTGTAATGTATGTTGCGCTGTGTGTGGCGTATTTTTGTTCTGTGTTTGGCTGTACGTGTCGCTGTGTTTGCTGTAATGTATGTTGCGCTGTGTTTGGCATATTTTTGTTCTGTGTTTGGCTGCACGTGTCGCTGTGTTTGCTGTAATGTATGTTGCGCTGTGTTTGGCGTATTTTTGTTCTGTGTTTGGCTGTACGTGTCGCTGTGTTTGCTGTAATGTATGTTGTGCTGTGTTTGGTGTATTTTTGTTCTGTGTTTGGCTGCACGTGTCGCTGTGTTTGCTGTAATGTATGTTGCGCTGTGTTTGGCATATTTTTGTTCTGTGTTTGGCTGCACGTGTCGCTGTGTTTGCTGTAATGTATGTTGCTCTGTGTTTGGCATATTTTTGTTCTGTGTTTGGCTGTACGTGTCGCTGTGTTTGCTGTAATGTATGTTGTGCTGTGTTTGGTGTATTTTTGTTCTGTGTTTGGCTGCACGTGTCGCTGTGTTTGCTGTAATGTATGTTGCGCTGTGTTTGGCGTATTTTTGTTCTGTGTTTGGCTGCACGTGTCGCTGTGTTTGCTGTAATGTATGTTGCGCTGTGTTTGGCGTATTTTTGTTCTGTGTTTGGCTGTACGTGTCGCTGTGTTTGCTGTAATGTATGTTGCGCTGTGTTTGGCGTATTTTTGTTCTGTGTTTGGCTGTAAGTGTCGCTGTGTTTGCTGTAATGTATGTTGCGCTGTATTTGGCGTATTTTTGTTCTGTGTTTGGCTGTACGCGTCGCTGTGTTTGCTGTAATGTATGTTGTGCTGTGTTTGGTGTATTTTTGTTCTGTGTTTGGCTGTACGCGTCGCTGTGTTTGCTGTAATGTATGTTGCGCTGTGTTTGGCATATTTTTGTTCTGTGTTTGGCTGTACGCGTCGCTGTGTTTGCTGTAATGTATGTTGTGCTGTGTTTGGCTGTACGTGTCGCTGTGTTTGCTGTAATGTATGTTGCGCTGTGTTTGGTGTATTTTTGTTCTGTGTTTGGCTGTACGCGTCGCTGTGTTTGCTGTAATGTATGTTGTGCTGTATTTGGCGTATTTTTGTTCTGTGTTTGGCTGTACGCGTCGCTGTGTTTGCTGTAATGTATGTTGTGCTGTGTTTGGCGTATTTTTGTTCTGTGTTTGGCTGTACGTGTCGCTGTGTTTGCTGTAATGTATGTTGCGCTGTGTTTGGCGTATTTTTGTTCTGTGTTTGGCTGTACGTGTCGCTGTGTTTGCTGTAATGTATGTTGTGCTGTGTTTGGTGTATTTTTGTTCTGTGTTTGGCTGCACACGTCGCTGTGTTTGCTGTAATGTATGTTGCGCTGTGTTTGGTGTATTTTTGTTCTGTGTTTGGCTGTACGCGTCGCTGTGTTTGCTGTAATGTATGTTGCGCTGTGTTTGCTGTAATGTATGTTGCGCTGTGTTTGGCTGCACGTGTCGCTGTGTTTGCTGTAATGTATGTTGCGCTGTGTTTGGTGTATTTTTGTTCTGTGTTTGGCTGCACGTGTCGCTGTGTTTGCTGTAATGTATGTTGCGCTGTGTTTGGCGTATTTTTGTTCTGTGTTTGGCTGTACGCGTCGCTGTGTTTGCTGTAATGTATGTTGCGCTGTTTGGCGCATTTTTGTTCTGTGTTTGGCTGTACGTGTCGCTGTGTTTGCTGTAATGTATGTTGCGCTGTGTTTGGCATATTTTTGTTCTGTGTTTGGCTGCACGTGTCGCTGTGTTTGCTGTAATGTATGTTGCGCTGTGTTTGGCGTATTTTTGTTCTGTGTTTGGCTGTACGCGTCGCTGTGTTTGCTGTAATGTATGTTGCGCTGTGTTTGGTGTATTTTTGTTCTGTGTTTGGCTGCACGTGTCGCTGTGTTTGCTGTAATGTATGTTGCGCTGTGTTTGGCATATTTTTGTTCTGTGTTTGGCTGTACGCGTCGCTGTGTTTGCTGTAATGTATGTTGCGCTGTGTTTGCTGTAATGTATGTTGCGCTGTATTTGGCGTATTTTTGTTCTGTGTTTGGCTGCACGTGTCGCTGTGTTTGCTGTAATGTATGTTGCGCTGTGTTTGGCATATTTTTGTTCTGTGTTTGGCTGTACGTGTCGCTGTGTTTGCTGTAATGTATGTTGTGCTGTGTTTGGCTGCACGTGTCGCTGTGTTTGCTGTAATGTATGTTGTGCTGTGTTTGGCGTATTTTTGTTCTGTGTTTGGCTGCACGTGTCGCTGTGTTTGCTGTAATGTATGTTGCGCTGTGTTTGGCGTATTTTTGTTCTGTGTTTGGCTGTACGTGTCGCTGTGTTTGCTGTAATGTATGTTGCGCTGTGTTTGGCGTATTTTTGTTCTGTGTTTGGCTGCACGTGTCGCTGTGTTTGCTGTAATGTATGTTGCGCTGTGTTTAGCGTATTTTTGTTCTGTGTTTGGCTGTATGCGTCGCTGTGTTTGCTGTAATGTATGTTGCGCTGTGTTTGGCGTATTTTTGTTCTGTGTTTGGCTGTAAGTGTCGCTGTGTTTGCTGTAATGTATGTTGTGCTGTGTTTGGCTGTACGTGTCGCTGTGTTTGCTGTAATGTATGTTGCGCTGTATTTGGCGTATTTTTGTTCTGTGTTTGGCTGTACGCGTCGCTGTGTTTGCTGTAATGTATGTTGCGCTGTGTTTGGCGTATTTTTGTTCTGTGTTTGGCTGTATGTGTCGCTGTGTTTGCTGTAATGTATGTTGTGCTGTGTTTGGCGTATTTTTGTTCTGTGTTTGGCTGTACGTGTCGCTGTGTTTGCTGTAATGTATGTTGTGCTGTGTTTGGTGTATTTTTGTTCTGTGTTTGGCTGTACGCGTCGCTGTGTTTGCTGTAATGTATGTTGTGCTGTGTTTGGTGTATTTTTGTTCTGTGTTTGGCTGTATGCGTCGCTATGTTTGCTGTAATGTATGTTGCGCTGTGTTTGGCGTATTTTTGTTCTGTGTTTGGCTGTACGTGTCGCTGTGTTTGCTGTAATGTATGTTGCGCTGTGTTTGCTGTAATGTATGTTGCGCTGTGTTTGGCGTATTTTTGTTCTGTGTTTGGCTGTACGCGTCGCTGTGTTTGCTGTAATGTATGTTGCGCTGTGTTTGCTGTAATGTATGTTGCGCTGTGTTTGCTGTAATGTATGTTGTGCTGTGTTTGGTGTATTTTTGTTCTGTGTTTGGCTGTACGTGTCGCTGTGTTTGCTGTAATGTATGTTGCGCTGTGTTTGCTGTAATGTATGTTGTGCTGTGTTTGGTGTATTTTTGTTCTGTGTTTGGCTGTACGCGTCGCTCTGTTTGCTGTAATGTATGTTGTGCTGTGTTTGGTGTATTTTTGTTCTGTGTTTGGCTGTACGTGTCGCTGTGTTTGCTGTAATGTATGTTGCGCTGTGTTTGCTGTAATGTATGTTGTGCTGTGTTTGGTGTATTTTTGTTCTGTGTTTGGCTGTACGTGTCGCTGTGTTTGCTGTAATGTATGTTGCGCTGTGTTTGGCGTATTTTTGTTCTGTGTTTGGCTGTACGCGTCGCTGTGTTTGCTGTAATGTATGTTGCGCTGTGTTTGGCGTATTTTTGTTCTGTGTTTGGCTGTACGTGTCGCTGTGTTTGCTGTAATGTATGTTGCGCTGTGTTTGGCGTATTTTTGTTCTGTGTTTGGCTGTACGCGTCGCTGTGTTTGCTGTAATGTATGTTGCGCTGTTTGCTGTAATGTATGTTGTGCTGTGTTTGGTGTATTTTTGTTCTGTGTTTGGCTGTACGTGTCGCTGTGTTTGCTGTAATGTATGTTGCGCTGTGTTTGGCGTATTTTTGTTCTGTGTTTGGCTGTACGTGTCGCTGTGTTTGCTGTAATGTATGTTGCGCTGTGTTTGCTGTAATGTATGTTGTGCTGTGTTTGGTGTATTTTTGTTCTGTGTTTGGCTGTACGTGTCGCTGTGTTTGCTGTAATGTATGTTGTGCTGTGTTTGGTGTATTTTTGTTCTGTGTTTGGCTGTACGTGTCGCTGTGTTTGCTGTAATGTATGTTGCGCTGTGTTTGGCGTATTTTTGTTCTGTGTTTGGCTGTACGCGTCGCTGTGTTTGCTGTAATGTATGTTGCGCTGTGTTTGCTGTAATGTATGTTGTGCTGTGTTTGGTGTATTTTTGTTCTGTGTTTGGCTGTACGTGTCGCTGTGTTTGCTGTAATGTATGTTGCGCTGTGTTTGGCGTATTTTTGTTCTGTGTTTGGCTGTACGTGTCGCTGTGTTTGCTGTAATGTATGTTGCGCTGTGTTTGCTGTAATGTATGTTGTGCTGTGTTTGGTGTATTTTTGTTCTGTGTTTGGCTGTACGTGTCGCTGTGTTTGCTGTAATGTATGTTGTGCTGTGTTTGGTGTATTTTTGTTCTGTGTTTGGCTGTACGTGTCGCTGTGTTTGCTGTAATGTATGTTGCGCTGTGTTTGGCGTATTTTTGTTCTGTGTTTGGCTGTACGCGTCGCTGTGTTTGCTGTAATGTATGTTGCGCTGTGTTTGGCTGCACGTGTCGCTGTGTTTGCTGTAATGTATGTTGCGCTGTGTTTGGTGTATTTTTGTTCTGTGTTTGGCTGCACGTGTCGCTGTGTTTGCTGTAATGTATGTTGCGCTGTGTTTGGCGTATTTTTGTTCTGTGTTTGGCTGTACGCGTCGCTGTGTTTGCTGTAATGTATGTTGCGCTGTTTGGCGCATTTTTGTTCTGTGTTTGGCTGTACGCGTCGCTGTGTTTGCTGTAATGTATGTTGCACTGTGTTTGGCGTATTTTTGTTCTGTGTTTGGCTGCACGTGTCGCTGTGTTTGCTGTAATGTATGTTGCACTGTGTTTGGCGTATTTTTGTTCTGTGTTTGGCTGCACACGTCGCTGTGTTTGCTGTAATGTATGTTGCGCTGTGTTTGCTGTAATGTATGTTGCGCTGTGTTTGGCATATTTTTGTTCTGTGTTTGGCTGCACGTGTCGCTGTGTTTGCTGTAATGTATGTTGCACTGTGTTTGGCGTATTTTTGTTCTGTGTTTGGCTGTACGTGTCGCTGTGTTTGCTGTAATGTATGTTGCGCTGTGTTTGCTGTAATGTATGTTGCGCTGTGTTTGGCATATTTTTGTTCTGTGTTTGGCTGCACGTGTCGCTGTGTTTGCTGTAATGTATGTTGCGCTGTGTTTGGCGTATTTTTGTTCTGTGTTTGGCTGCACGTGTCGCTGTGTTTGCTGTAATGTATGTTGCGCTGTGTTTGGCGTATTTTTGTTCTGTGTTTGGCTGTACGCGTCGCTGTGTTTGCTGTAATGTATGTTGCGCTGTGTTTGGCATATTTTTGTTCTGTGTTTGGCTGCACGTGTCGCTGTGTTTGCTGTAATGTATGTTGCGCTGTGTTTGGCGTATTTTTGTTCTGTGTTTGGCTGTACGCGTCGCTGTGTTTGCTGTAATGTATGTTGCGCTGTGTTTGGCATATTTTTGTTCTGTGTTTGGCTGCACGTGTCGCTGTGTTTGCTGTAATGTATGTTGCGCTGTGTTTGGCATATTTTTGTTCTGTGTTTGGCTGCACGTGTCGCTGTGTTTGCTGTAATGTATGTTGCGCTGTGTTTGGCGTATTTTTGTTCTGTGTTTGGCTGTACGCGTCGCTGTGTTTGCTGTAATGTATGTTGCGCTGTGTTTGGCATATTTTTGTTCTGTGTTTGGCTGCACGTGTCGCTGTGTTTGCTGTAATGTATGTTGCGCTGTATTTGGCGTATTTTTGTTCTGTGTTTGGCTGTACGTGTCGCTGTGTTTGCTGTAATGTATGTTGCGCTGTGTTTGCTGTAATGTATGTTGTGCTGTGTTTGGTGTATTTTTGTTCTGTGTTTGGCTGTACGCGTCGCTGTGTTTGCTGTAATGTATGTTGCGCTGTGTTTGGCATATTTTTGTTCTGTGTTTGGCTGTACGTGTCGCTGTGTTTGCTGTAATGTATGTTGCGCTGTGTGTGGCGTATTTTTGTTCTGTGTTTGGCTGTACGTGTCGCTGTGTTTGCTGTAATGTATGTTGCGCTGTGTTTGGCATATTTTTGTTCTGTGTTTGGCTGCACGTGTCGCTGTGTTTGCTGTAATGTATGTTGCGCTGTGTTTGGCGTATTTTTGTTCTGTGTTTGGCTGTACGTGTCGCTGTGTTTGCTGTAATGTATGTTGCGCTGTGTTTGGCGTATTTTTGTTCTGTGTTTGGCTGTACGTGTCGCTGTGTTTGCTGTAATGTATGTTGTGCTGTGTTTGGTGTATTTTTGTTCTGTGTTTGGCTGCACGTGTCGCTGTGTTTGCTGTAATGTATGTTGCGCTGTGTTTGGCATATTTTTGTTCTGTGTTTGGCTGCACGTGTCGCTGTGTTTGCTGTAATGTATGTTGCTCTGTGTTTGGCATATTTTTGTTCTGTGTTTGGCTGTACGTGTCGCTGTGTTTGCTGTAATGTATGTTGCTCTGTGTTTGGTGTATTTTTGTTCTGTGTTTGGCTGTACGTGTCGCTGTGTTTGCTGTAATGTATGTTGTGCTGTGTTTGGTGTATTTTTGTTCTGTGTTTGGCTGCACGTGTCGCTGTGTTTGCTGTAATGTATGTTGCGCTGTGTTTGGCGTATTTTTGTTCTGTGTTTGGCTGCACGTGTCGCTGTGTTTGCTGTAATGTATGTTGCGCTGTGTTTGGCGTATTTTTGTTCTGTGTTTGGCTGTACGTGTCGCTGTGTTTGCTGTAATGTATGTTGCGCTGTGTTTGGCGTATTTTTGTTCTGTGTTTGGCTGTAAGTGTCGCTGTGTTTGCTGTAATGTATGTTGCGCTGTATTTGGCGTATTTTTGTTCTGTGTTTGGCTGTACGCGTCGCTGTGTTTGCTGTAATGTATGTTGTGCTGTGTTTGGTGTATTTTTGTTCTGTGTTTGGCTGTACGCGTCGCTGTGTTTGCTGTAATGTATGTTGCGCTGTGTTTGGCATATTTTTGTTCTGTGTTTGGCTGTACGTGTCGCTGTGTTTGCTGTAATGTATGTTGCGCTGTGTTTGGTGTATTTTTGTTCTGTGTTTGGCTGTACGCGTCGCTGTGTTTGCTGTAATGTATGTTGCGCTGTGTTTGCTGTAATGTATGTTGTGCTGTATTTGGCGTATTTTTGTTCTGTGTTTGGCTGTACGCGTCGCTGTGTTTGCTGTAATGTATGTTGTGCTGTGTTTGGCGTATTTTTGTTCTGTGTTTGGCTGTACGTGTCGCTGTGTTTGCTGTAATGTATGTTGCGCTGTGTTTGGCGTATTTTTGTTCTGTGTTTGGCTGTACGTGTCGCTGTGTTTGCTGTAATGTATGTTGTGCTGTGTTTGGTGTATTTTTGTTCTGTGTTTGGCTGCACACGTCGCTGTGTTTGCTGTAATGTATGTTGCGCTGTGTTTGGTGTATTTTTGTTCTGTGTTTGGCTGTACGCGTCGCTGTGTTTGCTGTAATGTATGTTGCGCTGTGTTTGCTGTAATGTATGTTGCGCTGTGTTTGGCTGCACGTGTCGCTGTGTTTGCTGTAATGTATGTTGCGCTGTGTTTGGTGTATTTTTGTTCTGTGTTTGGCTGCACGTGTCGCTGTGTTTGCTGTAATGTATGTTGCGCTGTGTTTGGCGTATTTTTGTTCTGTGTTTGGCTGTACGCGTCGCTGTGTTTGCTGTAATGTATGTTGCGCTGTTTGGCGCATTTTTGTTCTGTGTTTGGCTGTACGTGTCGCTGTGTTTGCTGTAATGTATGTTGCGCTGTGTTTGGCATATTTTTGTTCTGTGTTTGGCTGCACGTGTCGCTGTGTTTGCTGTAATGTATGTTGCGCTGTGTTTGGCGTATTTTTGTTCTGTGTTTGGCTGTACGCGTCGCTGTGTTTGCTGTAATGTATGTTGCGCTGTGTTTGGTGTATTTTTGTTCTGTGTTTGGCTGCACGTGTCGCTGTGTTTGCTGTAATGTATGTTGCGCTGTGTTTGGCATATTTTTGTTCTGTGTTTGGCTGTACGCGTCGCTGTGTTTGCTGTAATGTATGTTGCGCTGTGTTTGCTGTAATGTATGTTGCGCTGTGTTTGGCGTATTTTTGTTCTGTGTTTGGCTGCACGTGTCGCTGTGTTTGCTGTAATGTATGTTGTGCTGTGTTTGGCATATTTTTGTTCTGTGTTTGGCTGTACGTGTCGCTGTGTTTGCTGTAATGTATGTTGTGCTGTGTTTGGCTGCACGTGTCGCTGTGTTTGCTGTAATGTATGTTGTGCTGTGTTTGGCGTATTTTTGTTCTGTGTTTGGCTGCACGTGTCGCTGTGTTTGCTGTAATGTATGTTGCGCTGTGTTTGGCGTATTTTTGTTCTGTGTTTGGCTGTACGTGTCGCTGTGTTTGCTGTAATGTATGTTGCGCTGTGTTTGGCGTATTTTTGTTCTGTGTTTGGCTGCACGTGTCGCTGTGTTTGCTGTAATGTATGTTGCGCTGTGTTTAGCGTATTTTTGTTCTGTGTTTGGCTGTATGCGTCGCTGTGTTTGCTGTAATGTATGTTGCGCTGTGTTTGGCGTATTTTTGTTCTGTGTTTGGCTGTAAGTGTCGCTGTGTTTGCTGTAATGTATGTTGTGCTGTGTTTGGCTGTACGTGTCGCTGTGTTTGCTGTAATGTATGTTGCGCTGTATTTGGCGTATTTTTGTTCTGTGTTTGGCTGTACGCGTCGCTGTGTTTGCTGTAATGTATGTTGCGCTGTGTTTGGCGTATTTTTGTTCTGTGTTTGGCTGTATGTGTCGCTGTGTTTGCTGTAATGTATGTTGTGCTGTGTTTGGCGTATTTTTGTTCTGTGTTTGGCTGTACGTGTCGCTGTGTTTGCTGTAATGTATGTTGTGCTGTGTTTGGTGTATTTTTGTTCTGTGTTTGGCTGTACGTGTCGCTGTGTTTGCTGTAATGTATGTTGCGCTGTGTTTGGCGTATTTTTGTTCTGTGTTTGGCTGTACGCGTCGCTGTGTTTGCTGTAATGTATGTTGTGCTGTATTTGGCGTATTTTTGTTCTGTGTTTGGCTGTACGCGTCGCTGTGTTTGCTGTAATGTATGTTGTGCTGTATTTGGCGTATTTTTGTTCTGTGTTTGGCTGTACGCGTCGCTGTGTTTGCTGTAATGTATGTTGCGCTGTGTTTGGTGTATTTTTGTTCTGTGTTTGGCTGCACGCGTCGCTGTGTTTGCTGTAATGTATGTTGTGCTGTGTTTGGTGTATTTTTGTTCTGTGTTTGGCTGTACGCGTCGCTGTGTTTGCTGTAATGTATGTTGTGCTGTGTTTGGTGTATTTTTGTTCTGTGTTTGGCTGTACGTGTCGCTGTGTTTGCTGTAATGTATGTTGCGCTGTATTTGGCGTATTTTTGTTCTGTGTTTGGCTGTACGTGTCGCTGTGTTTGCTGTAATGTATGTTGCGCTGTGTTTGGCGTATTTTTGTTCTGTGTTTGGCTGTACGTGTCGCTATGTTTGCTGTAATGTATGTTGCGCTGTGTTTGGCGTATCTTTGTTCTGTGTTTGGCTGTACGTGTCGCTGTGTTTGCTGTAATGTATGTTGCGCTGTATTTGGCATATTTTTGTTCTGTGTTTGGCTGCACGTGTCGCTGTGTTTGCTGTAATGTATGTTGCGCTGTGTTTGGCATATTTTTGTTCTGTGTTTGGCTGTACGCGTCGCTGTGTTTGCTGTAATGTATGTTGCGCTGTGTTTGGCGTATCTTTGTTCTGTGTTTGGCTGTATGCGTCGCTATGTTTGCTGTAATGTATGTTGCGCTGTGTTTGGTGTATTTTTGTTCTGTGTTTGGCTGTACGCGTCGCTGTGTTTGCTGTAATGTATGTTGCGCTGTGTTTGGTGTATTTTTGTTCTGTGTTTGGCTGTACGCGTCGCTGTGTTTGCTGTAATGTATGTTGCGCTGTATTTGGCGTATTTTTGTTCTGTGTTTGGCTGCACGTGTCGCTGTGTTTGCTGTAATGTATGTTGCGCTGTATTTGGCGTATTTTTGTTCTGTGTTTGGCTGCACGTGTCGCTGTGTTTGCTGTAATGTATGTTGCGCTGTGTTTGGCGTATTTTTGTTCTGTGTTTGGCTGTACGTGTCGCTGTGTTTGCTGTAATGTATGTTGCGCTGTGTTTGCTGTAATGTATGTTGCGCTGTGTTTGGCGTATTTTTGTTCTGTGTTTGGCTGTACGTGTCGCTGTGTTTGCTGTAATGTATGTTGCGCTGTATTTGGCGTATTTTTGTTCTGTGTTTGGCTGCACGTGTCGCTGTGTTTGCTGTAATGTATGTTGCGCTGTGTTTGGTGTATTTTTGTTCTGTGTTTGGCTGCACGTGTCGCTGTGTTTGCTGTAATGTATGTTGCGCTGTGTTTGGCTGCACACGTCGCTGTGTTTGCTGTAATGTATGTTGCGCTGTGTTTGGCGTATTTTTGTTCTGTGTTTGGCTGTACGCGTCGCTGTGTTTGCTGTAATGTATGTTGCCCTGTATTTGGCGTATTTTTGTTCTGTGTTTGGCTGTACGCGTCGCTGTGTTTGCTGTAATGTATGTTGCGTTGTATTTGGCGTGTTTTTGTTCCATGTTGTGCTGTACTTTGCATCGTTTGACATGTTTTGTTGCCTTTTGCTGTGTTTGGTGTATTTTTGTTTACTGTTCAGGAGTCCCGCTTTCCCCTGTACAGAGATCTCTGTGCTGCTTGCGTTGTTTTGCCTTCTGCCAGCCTCCCCTCTGCGGGATGTGTTTTCCGGTCTGATAGCGCTCCCCGGTGACGCCTCCTGTAATCTGGAGGTTTTTACTTTGGGTCTCGTCAGACTTTGTCAGAAGCGATCCTGTCACTGGCGGCCGTGAGGCTTCCGTGCGGCTCCGTTCCCTCGCAGCCGCGCTCCCGGGAGGCCAGGCGTGTAATTCCATCATTAAGAATTCATTCTGCTCGCGCCTCCGATGCCTCGCTCCTCCATAATAAACAGGCGTTCTGGCGGGAGCGCGGCAGCGATGGACTCACTGCGAAGCCTTTTCAATAATTACAGAGCTCTTAGCAGGAGAGGACTCGAGGCGACTTTAAAGAGGAACTGTAGTGAAAATAACATAATGAATAAAATTTACTTTCTGAAATGTATCACCGGCAGGGACATCTTTAGTTCTGCCAGGTGATCTGTACGGATGGTTCGTTACTGAGAGATATATGCACAGAGGGAGATATTGCTTCATTGGCAGTTTGAAAAAAGCCGGAATTTCCCACAATGCAATGAGGTTCACCGACAGCAAACTGTCAGGACCATGGTCATGACATCACACTGTGGGAGGGGTTTCACCACAATATCAGCCATACAGAACACCCCCTAGCTGTTGCACTGTGCACCTAGGAAGCAACAACACAATCTAACTGGTGCACTACAAGTAGCAGTGCACATAGGAAGCAGCTACACAGCACAAGATTACAATACAGCCTCTCTAACACTGTTGTCCCTGTATCAGCAGCAGCAGCTCCTCTGCCTACACTCAGGCCTAGTGCACACCAGAGCGGTTCTGCTGCGGTTTGCGATCCGCTTGCGGGTGCGGATCTGCTAGGGTAATGTATTTCAATGGGCTGGTGCACACCAGAGCGGGAGGCGTTTTGCAGAAACGCATACTCCCGGGCTGCTGCAGATTTTGGATTGCGGATGCATTTCTGCCTCAATGTTAAGCATAGGAAAAACGCAAACCGCTCTGAAAAACGGCACTTCAGAGCGGTTTTGCAGGCGGTTTTTGTTACATTCGCTGTTCAGTAACAGCTTTACTGTAAAAATACATGAAATCTACTACACCAAAACCACTTCACAAAACCGCAAAAAGCTAGCTGAAACGCTACAGAAAAAGAAGAAAAAGCGTTTCAAAATCTGCTAGCATTTTGCGGATCTGCTAGCGGTTTTTGGTGTGCACCAGGCCTGACAAAGTGAAAATGGCTGACAGGATTGTGCCTTTTTATTGGGGGGAGTGGTCTGGGTGGTCTTCAGGTCGGATTGGCCATCCTGTCCCACCTCACTTCAGGGTGAAGGGTCAAAGAATAGCCTTATGGGAAAGTAGTGTTTGCCGCTAAGTCGAGCTGGCGAATGGCGACTTTTCGCAGGGGACTGTTCTGCCATAACTACTTCTGTGATTTCTTGTATTTGACTTTTATTAAATCATTTTATTTTCTTTGTTTGCAGATCAGTCAAGTTTTGGGGAACGAGATCAAATTTGCAGTACGGGAACCTTTAGGTCTAAGGTGGGTCCTTCTGTCGATCTTATACGAAACGCCTTCGTCAGAGGGTGAGTGCTTCTGACATGTGGATGGCTGGTAGGGGGTGCAGGCACAATTCAACTCAGATGTGGATGGTGCTCTCACTGGAAGTTCAACATGGCACCTCTCAGCAGAAAACTCTGAGGATCTTCATATAAAAATAGGATAGTTGCTCTACATAAAGAAGGCCAAGCCCTAGGCTATACAGTAAGAAGATTGCCAACACCCTGAAACTGAGCTACAGTATGGTGGCCAGGACCACACAGCGGTGTAACAGGACAGGTACCATTCAGAACAGGCCTCGTCATGGTTGACCAAAGAGGTTGAGTGCTCCGTGTCATATCCAGAGGTTGTCTTTTGGAAATAGACATATGACTGCTAGCACCATTTCTGCTGAGGTTGAAGGTGTGTGGGGGTCAGCCTGTCAGTGCTCAGACCATGCACTGCATCAAACTGGTCTGCAGTACAAAGACAGGTGTGTCTAGTTCTTAGGTCAAGCATGGTGGTGGGAGTGTCATGGTTTGGGGCTGCATGAGTGCTGCCGACACTGGGGAGGTACAGTTCATGGAGGAAGCCATGAATGCCGAGATGTACTGCGACATACTGAAGCAAAGCATGATCCCCTCCCTTCGGAAACTGGGCTGCAGGGCAATATTCCAACATAATAATGGCCCAAACACTTCTCCAAGACAAAGGGAAACGAGTCACCCAGAGAGTATAAAATGCGTTCAAAACAAATAAAATGGAAAAAAAAAAGTGAGGTGGCTTACCTCAATGAAGACAAATTCACGTATTAATAGAATTGTATTGCACTGGCAACGCGTTTCGTGGGTGCATACCCACTTCCTCAGGCCAAATAGCAGTGCCCAATAGTGCTTGTAGCCACAAATAAGGCGCCTCATACAATAAAATTCTATTAATACGTGAATTTGTCTTCATTGAGGTAAGCCACCTCACTTTTTTTTCATTTTATTTGTTTTGAACGCATTTTATCTTCTCTGGGTGCCTCTTTCTCCTGTGAGTTCACCCTCCTTTTGGAGGGAGGTCATCCCTCTTTGACCAGTTTAGGTAGTTTGAGGTTTGCTTTTTATCAAGAGTGCGACCATCTCCAGCTCTGTCTGGTCACCCGAGTGGAGTCGGGGTTATACATCTCCACCTGCTTCTAGTGCTTTGCTGCCCTTCTGCATCCCACCTGTTAGTATAAGCTATCCGCATATTTTACATGCTTCTGGTACTGTGACATACTGCACCATTTGGGCTCCTGTTGTCTCTGTGTTTTCTTTCTGCAGGGTGCAATTTTTATTATCCCTACTTTTTTTCCATTAACCTCCAGGACAGGTCCACCACGAGAACGACAGGCTCCTCCCAGGAACAGGAAACGTCCAGATAGAGTACTCTATAAATCTTTGTCCAACCCCTTGATCCTCAGTTGACGTTTCCTGTTCCAGGGAACAAGGAGTGCTCTGGTCGCTCGCCGGTCCGTCAGACCAGGTGTGTTTGGGACCCGGTTGGCGGCGGATGGTGGACCTGCCTAGAGAGGTGTTGGGGTCTGGTGGGGAGAAAGCGAGAGTTACCTTCTCCCATGGCTGTCCTGGCTGCCCGAGTTGCGGTGGATCCGGAGGACACGCGCGGCGTCCATGATTCCCCTGGAGCGGAGGCTAATGGCGCGCCGGAGGTGACGTGGATAGTCATGCGGGCCTCCAGAGGGTAGGCAGCTGATTGCCCTCAATGGCGTTGTACGCGTGACGTACTTCCGCCCTTACGCGGCGTCACTTCCGGTCGCGTGGGGGAAGAGACGCCGGAAGCCTGCATGGTTCGGCAGTTCGTGTGCTGAACGGAGCGGGATGGACGCTAAGCAGGAGCCAGGAAAGGTAAGCGTGGCGGAGGCTTGGTGACCTATATGGTATGAGCTGTACGCCCTATGCCGCGTCTGTACTGAGGTCTGTTATTAAAGTGAGACTATGCAGTATAACATAACAGCCTGCTTAGCGTCTGATCTGAGGTCTGTATAACTATGCATGGAATAGAATGCTGGTACAGATTATTCGGGGAGATATACGGAGATGTGTGTATATATATATGTTTGGATATTAAGACCTCATAGATATATGTGTAAACCATTAGGGTAGGGGCAACATAACAGTTATATGATTGGCCTTTATGATATATTCCCTTGACTACTATATGCAAAGAAAGTATATATATTATAGATTTCAGATGGATTATATGTGTAGGATATCTCTATACATGTTCCTTCTTTTCCTGGTCTCAGGGTTGCTATCACTCTTGATATTTGTGCACCAGGGTGTGTTTTCCCTTTTTGTTTGAGAAAGAGGGATGACATTATTTTTGTTGTTTGTTATTATAGGGCCCGGAGTCTACTGAGCCGACAAGGCCAAGAAGGCGGTGCCCGCTCTGTGATGCAAAAATGGCCCATAATTATAATAAGTAGTTTTGCCAACCTTGTTTAGTAAAACTAATACAGGAACAATCAGGGGGTTTAAAGGAGAATTAATGTCAGCTGTTAAAAGAGAAATGGCTGACACAATTAAATCATTAAGAGAAGTATTGCCTCTGCTATCCCCCCCCAGCAACAGAGGCAGTAATTACAGGTACGAGTACATCCATGCCGACCGTGGAGATACCAAATGCTGAGTCTCAGCTTATTAAACATAAAAATAAAAAGATGTTAAGACTTGGGATAGATGTCCCAAGCTTGATGCAGCATTCTCACAGGTTAATAAAGACAACAGATTAGCCTTTGAGGATCTGGGGTATCTGAAAGATCCACAAGATAAGGAAGTAGAATTGCCTTAAAAAGGCCTGGACAGCAGCAGGTGCAAATTTTAGACCCAGCAGCAGCTACAACATGTGTAGCAAGAGTTATATCTCTATGGTAGGCAGTGGCTGCATGGTGTAATGGATAAGGGTGCTGCCTCTGACAAAGGAGACCAGAGTTCGGATCTCAGCTCTGTCTGTTCAGTAGGCCAGCACCTATTCAGTAGGAGACCTTAGGCAAGTCTTCCTAACACTGCTACTGCCTATGGAGCGCGTCCTAGTGGCTGCAGCTCTGGTCCTTTGAGTAATTAAAAAGGTAGTGTGGTTCATGGTCTAGAGGTTAAGACAGTTACCTACTAGCTACTACACACTGCATACTGGGTTCAGATCCCAGCTATGGTATATAAGGCCTGCGGCCACACTAAGCCGAAAGCGCCGCTCTCGTCAGATCGTGGAGGCTAAGCGGCTTCAGGCCTGGTTAGTAGCTGCATGGGAGACCGGCTGTGAACCCCAGGTGCTGCAGGTGAGGAGCTTCTAAGCAGGAGATTTTAGAATCATTAGAAGTAGTTTCCAAGGCCACAGACTATATAATTGACGCAGCAGCCGAGAACATCAAGGTAAACGCAAAAACCTCGGCATTGATTAACACAGCAAGGTGCAGGAGGCTTTACTCCTTGAATCCAAATGAGGGAATATTCGACAAGGGTTATGCGTTTCCACCAATCCAACTGATTCCACGGATTTTACAAATCTAAACCCGTCAGCCTGGCTTCTGAGAAGTCCCCTCTAAAGGATAAAGGGAGTTTAAGAGAGGGTCATCAGTACCTTGTTAGACTGTAGGAAGAAGGGACAAGGAAAATATACTTAGGATATTGGAAAGCCTTCAATATGTGGCAGGAAGAGTCAGGGTTCAAGGGTGAATAAGTACCGACTGTTTTAGGGTTTCTACAGGATGGTGTAGCAAAGAATATGTCATTAAGTACCTTAAAGGTACAGGTAGTGGGAATATCTACCTTTCGGGGGTAGGGTTAACAAAGGACCCCCTTATCATCCAATATTTTAGATCAATAGAAAGGAAACCTATGGTAAATAGGAAAGTTGGGATGTATCCTTAGTTTTGAAGGTATTGAAAATAGAGCCCATTGAACCCATATCATGAATTCCCTTCAGACTCCTAACAATGAAGATTGTATTTCTCATAGCTATTACCTCGGCTAGACGGGTGAATAAGTTAGAGGCCCTATGTTGCGACGAACCTTTTTGTATAATATTTAAGGATCTATTACCGTTATTTGAAGAAGAGCCGGGGTTAGATATCAGAAGATGTCTTATATGCTACTTAGAGAGGGTAGCGGAGTTTAGGAGTTCTAGAGCCTTGCTAGTCAACACTTCAGGTGCTACAAGAGGCGGAAAGATGTCAAAAGGATCTATAGCTAAATGGGTAAAACTATGCATAGAGAAAGCCTATAGGATTACAGGAAATACTGTGTTAAATACAGTTAGAGCCCATTCAGCCAGAGCAGCAGCCACTTCATGGGCTTACAGAGCGGGTGCTACGCTGAAGAAATCTGCAGAGCGGCTACATGTTTAAGTCTAAGCACCTTCTCTAGACACTACAGAATGAACCTGATGTCTGCAAGGCAGCAATCATTTAGAAGGAAAATCCTGCAGGCAGTCAGCCCACCCAAAATTGGTAAGATTCTTGCTCATCTTCTCGTGGTGGACCTGTCCTGGAGGTTAATGGAAAAACCAATGTTAGTTACCTGGTAACATCCTTTTTAGTAACCTCCAGGACAGGTCCGTAACCCACCCGAGTAAAGGATTTATATGTGTATATAAGTACAAGAAAAGTATATGTATATGCAGTATGAATATTAAAACCCCTTTGTTTTTAGGAACAGTACTTGGAATTGACTGAGGATCAAGGGGTTGGACAAAGATTTATAGAGTACTCTATCTGGACGTTTCCTGTTCCTGGGAGGAGCCTGTCGTTCTCGTGGTGGACCTGTCCTGGAGGTTACTAAAAAGGATGTTACCAGGTAACTAACATTGGTTTCTCCACTCCTCTAAGGCTACGTTTCCACTGTAGCGTTACATTTTCGCCTGCAAAAAATCGTATAAGATTTTTCTGATTGGTGAAAATTCGCATGTAAATTTGTATGCGTTTTTATGCTAATTTTCGTACGCGAAAATTCGCATTAGTTACACATGCATAATCTGCCTAGTAACAGCTTAGTCATGACTGCTGACAACTTCCTGTAACCATGGATCTAATGCGAATTTTCGGGCAAGTAACGTGAAAATTCGCATTGCCTATACAAAGCATTGTACGCGAATCGTACGCGATGTCCGAAAAAATGATACAGGACCTCAGATTTTTTCACGCGTACGAGCGCGTACGAAAATTCGCATAGAGTGGAAACGGCTGCATTGACTAACATTAGTTTTAAAATCTATGCGAATTTTCTGAGCAGAAAAACTGACACAACGCGCAAGTGGAAACCTAGCCTAAGACCCCCACTGTCTTGTTAGATGGTAAAGGTGCTGGACTGGCCAAGCATGTCTCCAGACCTAAACCCTATTGTGCATCTGTGGGGCCTCCTTATATGGAAGGTGAAGGAGCGCAAGGTCTCTAACATCCACCAGCTTCATCATGGAGGAGTGGAGGAGGATTCCGGTGGCACCCGGTGACGCTCTGGTGACCTCCATGCCCGAGAGAGTTACAGCAGTGCTGGTAAATAATAGTGGGCACACAAATAGTCACACTTTGGGCATCATTTTTACTACCTTCACTCGGGGTGTGCTCACATTTGAAATCCCAAAACAAGCATACAGCGTAGGAGAGTATAATATACAGAGTGTATAGCTGAATTGACAGCTCGCCCTGCTGCCGCTGAAATACTGGGCGGCGTTAAAGTAAACCAGAGACGTCAAATTCTAAAGCTTTGATACTTACCCGGGGCGTCCTCCAGCCCTATAAGCTCATGCTAGTCCCACGCCGTCCTCCTGCGGTCTGCTTTTCAGACCCGGTAACAGGTCTAGTTTGGGTATTCTGCGCATGCCCGGGAGGTCAGTGCATGCGCAGAATACCCAGGCTGGACGCGACTGAGCTGTTACCGGAGCTGATCGCGGCTGAACGGGAGGACGGCGTGGGACTCGCATGAGCTTATGGAGCTGGAGGAAGCCCCGGGTAGGTATCAAAGCTATACCGTTTGATGTCTGTGGTACACTTTAATTACTATTCCCCCTTCTAGCAACTTCAAGGGAGAAGTAATTTGGGGTACTGAAATCGCCGGTACCCTAGTTACAATGTTGCGCGGCCTTAGACATAACATTGTTTATGGTGGCGCCCAGGTCAAGCGCAGGGCAGAACACACGCGAAATGAGCTGCCTCAGTATAAAAAGGAATTAACAAATCTTCTCCTAAAGGGGTTCTGTGGGGGGGTTTTGAAGATAAAAACAAACACTTACCTGGGGCTTCTATCAGCCCCCACGCCGTCGTCCTCCGATCCGCCATTCCCCGCTGCCGGCACCGGGCAATTATTTGTCTAACAAGGCAAATAATGTGCGCTCCCGCTCTCGTCATCGGGAGCTTACTGCGCAGGCGCAGTACGAAGGTTTCTTGTACTGCACCTGCGCAGTAAGCTTCCGATGACGCGCACAGGAGTGAGCAGGCGTGAGGCTGCGCAGTCGCAGTTGGTTGGCATGCCCCGCTAGCCCGGGGCCGGCGGTGGAGAACGGCGGATCGGAGGAGGAAGGCGTGGGACATTACTGCTACATGGGGCTGATAGAAGCCCCAGGTAAGTGTCTGTTTTTATGTTCAACACCCCCACCCCACAGAACCCCTTTAATTATTTTAGGATTCTGCTTTCCCCTCCTCTCTTCTCAGCTGCAGTATTTATTTACACTGATGGTACACTGACTGCCATTTACATTCTGCCCATCAGACGCCATGCACTTGCTGGAAAGCCTGGGGTTAGTGTGAAGAATTGCTGCCCTGGTGCTCGTGTGTCGCCCAGGCTTCCTCGGGGGCTCTCTCTGCATGATGAGTGAAATGATCATTGTTTGCCTGGAGTTGAGTTAGATTCTGATGGAACAGAATGACCTCATTCGTCGGAGTCATTAGTATGCAGCGTGAAATGCAGCGCACAGAAGCCGAGGGGGGTCTGTTATGTAATATTACCTTGCGCACATTCCTCGCCCCGCTGTCTCCTTGCTTGTTTGGACAGGCAGTAATTGGGTTACATTGTTAACGTTACCCAGCAGAGAAGCCGCCGCAGAAGACCGGCTTAAACTAACTTGGCAGAAATTATTATTTCAGCAATTGCTCCCCAGAGTCCTGCTGGTTTCGTACATCAAACAGGAGGAATTTATGTCTTAGTAAATAAAATAAGACTGGAAGCCTGGAACATTGCAGACTGCACGGCGCCCCCTGCTGGGAGATGGCTGTAGTGCAACACAGCAGACTGCTTGGTGCCCCCTGCTGGGATATTGCTGTACTGCAACAGCGCAGACTGCGCGGCGCCCCCTGCTGGGAGATGGCTGTAGTGCAACACAGCAGACTGCGTGGCGCCTTCTGCTGGGATATTGCTGTACTGCAACATTGCAGACTGCGCGGCGCCCCCTGCTGGGAGATGTCTGTAGTGCAACACAGCAGACTGCGTGGTGCCCCCTGCTGGGAAATTGCTGTACTGCAACATTGCAGACTGCATGGCGCTGCCTGCTGGGAGATGGCATCATACAGGAGGAATTTGTCTTCCTAAATTTAATAAGACAGGAAGCCTGGTACATTGCAGACTGCATGGCGCCCCCTGCTGGGAGATGGCTGTACTGCAACACTGCAGACTGCATGGCACCCCCTGCTGGGAGATGGCTGTACTGCAACACTGTACAATGCACAGCACCACCTGCTGGGAGATGGCTGTACTGCAACACTGCAGACTGCACGGCGCCCCCTGCTGGGAGATGGCTGTAATGCAACACTGCACAATGCACAGCGCGACCTGCTGGGAGATGGCTGTACTGCATACTGCACAATGCACAGCGCCCCCCCTGCTGGGAGATGGCTGTACTGCATACTGCACAATGCACAGCACCGTCTGCTGGGAGATGGCTGTACTGCAACACTGCAGACTGCATGGCACCCCCTGCTGGGAGATGGCTGTACTGCAACACTGTAGATTGCATGGCTCTCCCTGCTGGGAGATGGCTGTACTGCAACACTGCAGACTGCATGGTGCCCCTGCTGGGAGATGGCTGTACTGCAACACTGCACAATGCACAGCGCCGTCTGCTGGGAGATGGCTGTAATGCAACACTGGAGACTGCATGGCACCCCCTGCTGGGAGATGGCTGTACTGCAACACTGTAGATTGCATGGCTCCCACTGCTGGGAGATGGCTGTACTGCATACTGCACAATGCACAGCGCGGCCTGCTGGGAGATGGCTGTACTGCAACACTGCAGACTGCACGGCGCCCCCTGCTGGGAGATGGCTGTAGTGCAACACTGCACAATGCACAGCGCGGCCTGCTGGGAGATGGCTGTACTGCAATACACCCTCTATCACAGTATTAGCTCTCTATTGGGCCTGTGCTTAACCACTTAAAGTGGATCCGAGGTGAACTTTTACACATTGCATAATTGTGTTCCTTTCCTATAGTTTATAGGGCATTCCTCAAGCCAAATACTTTTTTTGTTTTTGTTTTAATACTCTAATTCCCTATAAACTAAAAAAGCCTCGCCCACAGGTTTTCAGGTAACATATATAGACAAGTTACTTGTTATAGTTAGTTTTTCATCTCGCATCCGCTTTAAAGAGAACCAGAGATGAAGCACCCTCTTGTATTTTACCTTATAAATCAGTAGGAACATGACAGTAAACACCTAATCTGCTCTTTATTTCATTGTTCTCTGTTTAATCTGACTGTTATCACCTCTGATAAGAATCCCCGACTGAGCACTCAGTCTAGCTTTGCTATGGAAAGATTATAGCGGAGTCTGTCTTCTCTGGTGTCTTTTCAAGCCCAAGCCTGCCACCTACTGGCTCTGCTATAATTATTCCCTGCAAAGCCAGACTGAATGCTCAGTCCGGGATTCTTATCACAGCTGATAACAGACACTTTTAGCAGTGAGGATGAAACGGAGAGCATGGTAAGTGTTTTCTCTAATGTTCTTACTGATATATATATGGTAAAATACACAAGGGGGCTTCCTCTCTGGTTCCCTTTAAACAAACATTCCACAGAGCTGCACCTGGCAGCAGTAAAAATGTTGCTGTCTGCGATCAATTTCAAAAGCTGCGGTCTTAAACCCCCCTAGTGACCAGGTCATTTTTGACTAAATAGGCCACTGCAGCTTTAAGGCTAAGCTGCAGGGCCGCACAACTTAGCACACAAGTGAACCCCCCCCCCTTTTCTCACCACCAACAGAGCTCTCTGTTAGTGGGGTCTGATCGCTCCCCCCATGTTTATTTTTTTTTTTTATAAATATGTTTATTTTTTTTAAATAAAATTGTGCATTTGTTTTTTTTTCCTCCCTCCTCCCATCAGCCTATCACAGCGGATCGCTTCCCTGTGTCCCAGGGGGACAGCCGTGTCACATGGCTGTCCCCAGTACAGCGATGCCTTACAACCCAGCGCTGTACAGCCTAATTAGATGGCGGTTTCGCCGTCTGTCTCCAAGCGGCGATCGCCACTGGGAGACTGAAGGCGGAGCTCCGCCTTCCAAATAGAGTTGCTCTCCTGAAATGCCCATAGGAAACCATTCACGCCAATCAGCGGTCGGCAAGAGGTTAATAATCACTTCTATAGATACTTTGAATAGTAGTGATCCTTAACACACTGCTCCCCATCCCCTTCTTGCACCCCTGATACTGTGGTTGTTCTTTGGCAGGATTTGGTGCGCCGTATCAATTGTTATGTATAGAGTGCTGGGGGGGGGGGGGTAGGTGATGGGGGTTGGGCATGTAAAGTTTGCACCGGGGCCCATAGCTCCTTAGCTACGCCACTGTACAAATCATTATTATCCTTTTTTATTTTATTTTTTTCGCTTCAGGGTCTGTTTAAATTACACCTGACGTGAGGCATTTTGTGGCTGCCAGGTTTATTTCCTATTAAACAATACCAGTTACCTGGCTGCCCTACTGATCTCTGTGCCCAGTAGTGTCTAAATCACACACCTGAATGCAGCTAATCCAGTCAGATTTGGGTCAGAAACATATTATCTGCATGCTTGTTCAGGGTCTATGGCTAAAAGTATTAGACGCAGAGAATGAGCAGTTCAGCCAGGTAATCTGCATTGTTTAAAAGGAAATGTATGTCAGCCCTAATGGTATAACGGTACTGTCACACTGGCACATTACAATGTAACGTGTGCTGTTTTGCGTGATGAACAGTCTGTTCACAGTTCACACCTCATCAGTGATGCTGCAATGCAACTTATACCAGTATTACAATGCAGAGCGTTGCTAGGATCGCACACATTGGTGCGCACAGTGCGTGTCTGTAAAGATTGGTCAGTTGTTTCTTAACATTCACCACATTACAGGGCTGTTGTGAAGGGGATGCAGTTCATATGGGTGGGAGGGTATAGAGGGCAGTATAAGGGGTATACAGTGCATAGGGGGTGGGGAGGGTATAGGGGCAGTAGAAAGGGGTATACAGTCCATAGGGGTGGGAAGGATATAAGGGGTATACAGTCCAGGAGGTGGGAAGTGTATAGGGGGCAGTATAAGGGGTATACTGTCCATAGGGTGGGGAGGGGTATAGGGGGCATTATAAGGGATTATACAGTCCTGGAAGTGTGGAGGGTATAGGGGACAGTATAAGGGGTATACAGTCTATAGCGGTGGGGAGGGTATGGGGGCAGTATAAGGTTTATACTTAGGAACAGGGTAATAACCTTTTAACCCCCTTGTGGTATTATTATTTCTGGATTTTAGGGTCTACAATAGGCATGGGCAAACTTGGCCCTCCAACTGTTAAGGAACTACAAGTCCCACAATGCATTGCAGGGGTCTGACAACCACAGTCATGACTCATAAAGGCAAATGCACAGTTCGTCGCCAGGTCCCTCTGTGCAGCAGCCATACACACGCCGCACAGAGGGACAGAGATCCGGCGGAAGCTCCGTGCATGGTGTATGGGTTGCTGTCGCTAGTCTGCATACACACGCAGTACGTGTGGCGGACTAGCAACAGTTGCGGCGACAGTTGTTGCCGGCGATTGGCCACGTCAATCGCCTGGCGACAGCTCTGACTGGCGACGGTTCGTGGCGCACGCCTCATACACACGGGGGACCTGTCGCTGCAACATGCGCGTGCCACGTGTTTGTGGCGACAGTTGCGCCCTGTGTGTATGAGCCTTTTCTCACCTCCCCTGGATCCAGCATTGCAATTCTCGCTTCATCCTTCAGGTGGCACTGTAACCCCTGTAGTGAGATCGCCATCTCACCAGAGAGATGCAGGGCCTCCGGGGACAGGAAGGAGAATGGCTGCCGGCTTCTGGATCCCAGGGAAAGCGAGTTGAAACGCCCACTGCCCGACCCACTATACTCTTCACAGACCTGGTGGCTACCATGAGTCTGGCTCGGGGTTACCTCTCTGAACTGAGTTTTTCTGCTCCGAGCCTGACTCAGGGTTACCGCCAGGGAGGTTAAAGGATTTTATAGAATGCATTTACTAAAGTAAAAAGAGTGCATTACAGGTTTCATTATAGGAAAATGCTACATCCCACAAAGGAACAGAAGCTAGCCAGCGCTTAGAAATAAAATGGGAAAAAATGAGAAAAGGCTGAGGGTATAGATGGCCTCTGTTTCAGTCTCCTGGGTCACAGTCCTCCCTTGCGGTATGGATGAGCCCGACTCAATTCAGGGAAAATAGCCAAGAAAGGTATGGCCGAGTCAGGGTTCCCTTTTTTCCTGCTTTTTTTTTCCATTAAAGTTCACATTTGAGCGCAGATTTTCCCCTGCTCTGGAAACCTGCATGGGAAATCTTGTGCATGTATGTGGATGAAATGTGGGATTTGCGGTTGCAGGGATAATCGTTGTACCGTTTCTCGTATGTCTCTGATATATTTTTGTGGTTTTTTTTTTCCCTCCGCAGAGTCTGGCAGTTCCTTTCGGCGGTGATCTTCACGGGAATCGCTGTCCTGGTGAGTTAACTTTTTATAGGATCAACCGTTTCTGTATGACACGCCTGGAATCGCTTAGCGCCCTCGCTGTCTCTGGACTGTAGGGAGGATGTCTGCTAAATGAAAGTGGACACTTCGCCCACATTCCCCGTCTCTCATCTCTCTTTCATGGCGGTATAGGCTGCCATTTTCTTTTGCTAAGAAACCACGGGCTGAGTTTTAAGAGACTCTGTAACAAAATTTTGAGCCTTATTTCTTCTATATGTTCCTATAGCTGTTCTAATGTGCTCTGTCTTATTGCAGCCTTTCCTAGTTGCATAGTGGCTGTGCTATCTCTGTTATATGATCTAATCTTCTCTCCTCTGTCTGGTCTGTCGGGCTCAGGCAGTCAGGCTGGTATGTGCTGTGCTGCTTGTGATTGGAGAGAAGCCATACACACCCTCTCCAGGCCCCCTGCACACTCTGTATGACTCACACACTGAGCTACTCTCAGCCTATCAGCTGCTATGTATTTTGTTTGTAAACACTGCATAACAATGGCAATTACAAGCCAGGATTGCAGCAGGGAGTGGCAGAAACAGCACACAGGGGCCCAGGAGAACATAATGAATAGAATGGTATGCTTTTTATTGTTAGAATTTTACAGTACAGATTCTCTTTAACGGAGTGCTTAAAGTGACACTGAAGCGAAAAAAACCCTTATGATACAAGCAATTGTATGTATAGTTAATAGAACATTAGTAGAAATGTCTCATATTTTTATTTCCAGTTATAAAGTTTTTCTTTTATAACATTGCAGAGTTCTCTAAAATGCAGTGTGTCATTTGTAAACTGCAAATATTAAACTATGAAACTGCAGAGCTAATGACCCTTTGAACTTCCTGACAGAAAATCCTTAAAGCGATCCCAAACCAAACAATTCAAAATATTTAGTTGCACCACTCTGACACATACAAAGATAAATAAACACTCCTTCAAGCCTATGAGCATTTCAGTGCATGCTTTTCACCCTTCTCTTTTCATAACTAGGGTTAGGCCCGGTTCACATTAGCGTTCCCTGTCCGGATTCGCAGGGCCGGATCCGGACCGTATACTGTACAAACGAAACGTAGTTCCGCATAGCAATGCAAAGGTTATGCGGACGTTCACACGTGTCCGTTCAGTACAGTATGGAGCCGGACCGGACTCCGGACACTTTTCCAACATGCGCTATTTTTTGGGTCCGGATCTCCGGCCCACGCACCCGGACCGGAGCCGGATCTGATCCTGTGACAGCACAATCCGGAACACAGAAACCAATGGGAAACGGAAGGCACAGAACACACTGCCTACAAAAACCTGACGTTCTACCCCACTTCCTATGCGTATCCAAGCGGCCATTTCAGATGTGGACACATGGGCCAAGCATGTCTGGAGTGGAGCAGCAGTGACAGACGTGCTGGAGCTGTTTGGCAGAATGTCGGAGGTGGAGGTGAGGCCCACAGCGGAGGAACCTGATTCTACAGGTGCACCAGGTGCACCTTCTGCTGACCCCAACATTTTTTTATTGAAATTTCGCAATTTTTTTGCCCACGGATCCGGATGGCAGCCTGATGCATGCCTGATGCAAATGGACCAGATCCGGATCAGAAACAGTACGGTTCCGATCCGGATCAGGTCCTGATCCGATCAGGATCCGGTCCGTTTGCATGGCAAAACGCAAGTGTGAACGGGGCCTTATACAGGTGGCAGCCATTAGCAATTCCTCCTTTGCTGGACACCACCTACTCCACCAGTTTGCCGGATTCTGTCCCGGCAATATGAAAGGAAGGGAGGGGTTCCTCCAATAAGTGTAAAATATTTTATATTTGTCATCATGCAGCTGAAAAAAAGCTGCTATTTATTATTATAATTTAGAAAATAGATTTTATTTCTGAAATCGTGTATTTTTAATTTGGGTCTACTTTAACTCCTTGAGGGCCAAGGGTTTATACCCCCCTAGTGACCAGGCCATTTTTTTTTACAATTCAGCACTTCACAGCTTTTAATGGTAGCTCAGTCCTACAACTTCAGAATCAGAATCATTTAGCACCCAAATTAATTTCACCTCCCTTTCTTCCCACTAATGGTGGTCTCTGATTTCTGCTGGTATCTTTATTTTTTATTAATAAAAAATAATCAGTATTTTTTTTTTTTTTAAACCTATTCCTTTTGTCCCCTCCCCCCCCCCCAACTAGCCCAAGACTGCAATACATACACTACACAATACATACATAGGCATCAGCCTATGATAGGGATTTAGATTGTGAGCCGTTGGGAGGTACAGTTAAGTGACGGATGTCCTCTGTACAGCGTTGCTCTAGATAGCAGCGCTGTACACATATTTGTTTTTTTGTTGTTGTTTTTAATTACAGCCTGCCAGCTCAGATTGCGGCTGGCAGGCTGATCTCTGTGTGCTGTGCAGGGAACGTGCGATTGAGCGAACGCTTGTTCCCTGCAAATCTCTCCTCTCGCGAGTTCACCCCACCTGGCATGACCTGGAGCCACTCTGGGGCCTCCATCCTGCGTTAGGCAGTCGCAGAGTGGTTAAACAAACAAGGAACAGTGAGAGACCAGTTGAGAAAAGGAGTTCTTCAGAAAACGGCACTGTAGCAGACCGAGCTTGGAGAGCTCAGAGAAGCTCTTTTGCATAGATATCAACTGAAGTCTCTTAACTCTTCCTGTACTGGAAACAATATGAGACTCTTTTTCTTTTCTACTAATGTTTTATTTCTTCGTTGTACTACACATACAGTTCATTATCTCATAAGTTTATTTTTCACTTCAGATTCCCTTTAATTTAAGCAGTCAGTGGGGAGGGTTGATGAGATGATGATAGTTCTAGATTTCGGGTAAATTTTATGCACATGACATGCAGTTTGGAATTGTGCCAATAAAATTCACTTCCTGACAATATTGACTGGCCCATTTCCAGACTGTGTTCAGTTTGTCGCCTGTAAATAGTCTGTACTACATGCTGCACACACCACACACACACACCACACACACCACACACACATACACACACACATACACACACACACACCCCACACACACCCACACACACCATACACACACCATACACACACATACATACACACACACACACACCCCACACACACACCCCACACACACACCCCACACACACACCCCACACACACACCACACACACCACACACACCACACACACCACACACACCACACACACGCACACACACCACACACGCACACTGCACACACACTATACACACACACACACACACACACACACGCGCCTTCTGCACTCGTGTACAGCAGCCCTGATGCCTTCACAAGGGGACAGAAGTCTGCCCTCAACCGTCGCCCAAGCCAGCAAGCCCCAATCCTCGTGGGCTACATGTGTACATAGCCTAAAAGGTTCTCCCTATATATCCACTGTCTCAAAAATAGAGACTTAGAATGGGGCTATAAAAAGTAATTTTACTAAAAGAGAGCCTGAACTGAAAATAAAGTCAAAATAAGCATACACAGGTCATACTTACCTCCTGTGTAGTCTACTCCTCAATCTCATTCTCCTCTCCTGCGTCCCATTTGTCCACTGTAATCAATGGAATTCTCTGTCTTCCATTTTAAAAATGGCCATTACCCCATAACCGCTTTCTGGTTAGTACAATGTTAAATTAATATCACCCACTTGCCCCATAGGGAAACATGGACTTTACCTTGCACATTCAGTTGTAACTGACAGCTGCTGATATATAACTGACTGCAACTGGTATATTTCAGTTCTGACAAAATATTGTCAGAACTTGAAGGGATCATTGTAAGAAGAAAATGGTGAGCTTCTGATAGGAACGGATGGCGAGGTAAGTATGTAATCTTTATTTGCAGCGACGTGTTTATTTTAAATAATTTTACTCGCTTCAGGTTCCCTTTTAATGGACCACTATCGCAAAAAACTGTATAATTTAACATACATGTAAACACAGAAAAAATAAGAAGTGCATTTCTTACAGGGTAAAATGAACTATAAATTGCTTTTCTCCTATGTTGCTGTCACTTAAAGAGGAACTCCAGTGAAAATAATGTAATAAAAAAAGTGCTTCATTTTTTTACCATAATTATGTATAAATGATTTAGTCAGTGTTTGCTCATTGTAAAATCTTTCCTCTCCCCGATTTACATTCTGGCATGTATTACATGGTGACATTGTTACTGTGGGCAGGTTATGTAGCTGCTCCTAGCTGTTTTGGCTGTTACAGACAGCTGTAAACAGCCATTTCCTGTCTGTGAACCTTGTTACATTGTGGCAGTTTGCCCAGAGTACCGCGGTATTCAGAGCCTCTTGTGGGAGGGGTTTCATCACAAAATCAGTCATACAGCGCCCCCTGATGGTCTGTTTGTGAAATGCAATAGATTTGTCATGTAAAAGGGGGTATCAGCTACTGATTGGGATAAAGTTCAATTCTTGGTCGGAGTTTCTCTTTAAGAGTAGGCAGACAAAATCTGACAGGACAGATGGGTTTTGGACTAGTCCATCTCTTCATGGGAGATTCTCAGCATGGCCTTTATTGTTCATAAAGACACTCTTCAAAAAGGATTTAAGGCGGCCATACACTGGTCGAATTTGCCATCAGATTGACCAACAGATAGATCCCTCTCTGATCGAATCTGATCAGAAAAGGATCGTATGGCGGTAACAGGAAAAAAGGGCGCCGCCATTCACTCCCATAATAAATATCTTTTAATGGGCGCTGAACAGGAAAAAAAGGGCGCTGGAGATTAACGTTTTACAAACTGCGCCCGGAGATTTTTAATTTTTTATAACTGCTTGTGGTGATTTAAGTTTAGAAAATGTGCCCGTGACTAATAACGTTTATAAAAATGCTAAACATAGTTGTCGTATTTAACTAAAACATTATTTAAAATTTTAGCCCTTACTGTTTGTAAAACATTATTATTCGCAAAATAATGCGATCAGTACGTAACGTAAATTGCAATTTATTTTTTACAGTCACTATTTGTAAAACATTATCCACATAATAAAGCGATCAGTAAGGGGGTGGTTATGGTTAGGCACCACTGGGGGGGGGGGGGGGGGGGGTCAATGCGTTAGGGATAGGTACAGGGAGGGTTCTGTGTGAGAGTAGGGTTAGGTATAGTTACAGTACAATATACACCACCAGGGGGGTGGTTAGGGTTAGGCACCACCAGGGGGATCTTAAGGTTAGGCACCACCAGGGGGATCTTAGGGTTAGGCACCACCAGGGGGGGTCTTAGGGTTAGGCACCACCAGGAGGGGTCTTAGGGTTAGGCACCACCAGGGGGGGTCTAAGGGTTATGTATAGGTACATGGAGGGTTCTGTGTGAGAGTAGGGTTAGGTATAGTTTTAGTAAAATTTTAGTAATACTTACTAATATTTTACAACACTTATTACGATTGTAATTATATTTATATCATCGTTATAAACAATATTTTCAGATTTTATTATAAGAAACGATTAATGAAGGTTATTCACAATATAATACAATTATAACGATTATAATAATAAATATATATAGCGCCAACATCTTCCGTAGCATTGTACATAGTACAAACAAATAATGGGGAACAAATATTCATAAGAAATACAAGACACTGTACAGTCATGACATTGAATAAATACAAATACTTACATAGTTGATATGTAGTTGGTACATGTACATATGTTAAAATTACAGCAGTATGAGAAACACTAGGAGGAGGTCCCTGCCCTTGCGAGCTTACAATCTAGAGGGTAGTGGGGAGGAAACAGAAGGAAACACAGGGGTTAGTGGGTGAGCCAGTGAGCCTTCAGTGCTGCCTATAGCAAATTATAGGCTTGTCTGAACAGGTGTGTTTTCAGAGTACGTTTGAAGGTTTCCAGACTCGTGACATGACGATCCGGCTGAGGGAGAGAGTTCCAAAGGAAATGGACAGCCTGTGAGAAGTCTTGGATGTGAGAGTGAGAGGAGGTGACTAGGTTGGAGGACAAAAGGGTCTCCTGTGAGAAACGGAGGGTCTGGGCAGGGAGGTATCTGGTGATTAAAGAGGAAATGTATGGAGGCGACAGCTTGTGTAGAGCTTTGTATGCAAGCGTGAGAAGTTTAAACTGGATCCTTTGGGCAACTGGGAACCAATGGAGGGATTGGCAGAGAGGGACTGCCTCAGAGGATCTAGAAGAGAGGTGGATGAGACGGGCAGCAGAGTTTAGTAGGGATTGGAGAGGTGCCAGTCTGCTTTTTGGTAGACCACAGAGTAGGGTGTTGCAGTAGTCAAGACGGGAGATGATTAGGGCATGCACAAGCATTTTAGTTGCTTCTTGTGAAAGGAAGGGACGGATTCTGTAAATGTTTTTGAGATGGAAGTAGCAGGAGGTAGTTAAAGTGTTAATAGTGGTTTAAAGGAGAGCTCAGAGTCCAGAGTTACCCCTAGGCAACGAGCTTTGGGGGTTGATGCTATTGGGGTGTTCTCTACATTGATTGTGACAATGGGAGGTGGAACAGAGAGCGAAGGTGGAAATATCACAATCTCCGTTTTGCTCATATTGAGTTTAAGGAAGCGGGATGACATAAATGTAGATACAGCGGATAGACATTTGGGGACTTTTGATAGTAGTGTGGAGAGGTCTGGGGCAGAACAATTAATTTGGGTGTCATTAGCATAGAGGTGATATTGAAACCCAAAAGAGCTTATTGTTTGTCCCAGGCCATGGGTGTAAATGGAAAAGAGGAGGGGTCCAAGGATGGGTACTCCCACAGACAGTGGGCGCGGAGAGGAGTTGGTATTGGCATAGGAGACCATGAAGGAACGTCCAGACAGGTAAGAGTTGATCCAGGAATGTGCTAGGCCCTTGATTCCCAGTGTTGAGAGGGTCTGGAGAAGTAGGGTATGATCAACAGTGTCGAAGGCGTGGACAGATCTAGGAGTATTAGTACCAAAAATCTGCCTTTGGCTTTAGCAACTAGGAGGTCATTGGCAACCTTAGTGAGAACTGTTTCCGTAGAGTGTTGAGGGCGGAAGCCAGACTGGAAGGGGTCCAACAGGGAATTAGCAGAGAGAAAGTTAGACAACTCTGAGTAAATGTGGTGTTCCAGCAGTTTGAAGGCAAAGGGAAGGAGAGAGACTGGGCAGTAATTAGGAAGGGCAGTAGGGTCTAAAGAGGGTTTTTTGATTAGAGATGTTATGATAGCTTGTTTAAATGAAGAAGGGAAAATGCCAGTAGAGATGGAAAGGTTAAACAGTGTTGTTAAAGCAGGAATGAGGGGGGAGGAGAGCTGGGGGATAAGATGAGAGGGAATAGGGTCTGAGGCGCATGTAGTAAGATGAGCTTTAGAGATTAGTGAAGAAAGACGCTGTTCAGTTAAGGCAGAGAAGGTTGTTAGCAGGGAGGAGGTTTGAGTGAGTGACTGGTCATGTGGAGAGGGATAGTTAACAGTAGGGGAGCTGCCGGGCAGAGAGGAAAAAGGAAGAGGTGATTGGACCGGTGAAGAGGGTTGCTTTTGAAAGCTGTTCTGTAGTGTTTCGATTTTGCTCACGAAATGTGCTGCAAAGTCTTCTGCAGACAAGCATGTGGTTGTAGGGGGAGGTGGGGTTGGAGAAGAGAGCTGAAGGTGTTAAAAAGTTGTTTAGGAGTGTAGAGAAGTATGACTGCTTTGCAAGTGAGAGAGCGTCCCTGAGCTGCAGCAGCGTGTTTTTATAGTGGTCGAAGTCGTCTGCATTGGAGCTTTTCCTCCACTGCTGTTCCGCTGCCCTGGACTGTCTTTTCAGTTGTTTGATGGGTTCAGTAAGCCAGGGCTGTCTGTTGATGCGGCGGGGGCGGAAGTTGGTGAGAGGGGCGGCTGTGTTCATGACAGCGGTGACTGTGGTGGAGTAGTAGATGGATGCTGACTCGGGGTCAGTGTAGGATGACAGGGAGCCCAGGGGTTTTAGAGAGTCAGCTAGGGAGCAGAGGTTGAGGTTGCGATAATTCTGCATAGGCGTGATGGCTGCACTATGGTAGCTGGAGGAGGCAGGGAGGGGCTGATTGTAAAAGTTACAAGATTGTGATCTGAAAGTGGGAATGAAAAGTTTTTAAATGTGGAAACTGGGCAGAGCCGGGTAAAAACTAGGCCCAAAGTGTGGCCATCTTTGTGGGTGGAGGTTGAGGACCACTGGGAGAGGTCATAGGATGAGGTGAGTGAGAGGAATTTTGTAGTAGTGGAACAGTTAGTGTCTGTGGGGATGTTAAAGTCCCTAATGATGATGGAAGGAATGTCTGTGGATAGAAAGTGGAGAAGCCATGTGGAAAAGTGGTCAATGAAGGTGGAGGCTGGTCCAGGAGGCCGGTAGATGACCGCAACCTGGAAGTTGTGAGGGGAGTAGATGCGGACAGCATGAGCCTCAAAAGAAGAGAAAGCCAGAGAAGGTGCATGTGCAAGCGGTGTAAAGGAGCAGCGTTCAGAAAGAATTCCCACCCCACCCCCATGTTTGTCACCCGATCTAGGTGTGTGGCTAAACTTGAGGCCACCGTATGAAAGGGCAGCTGGAGACACAGTATCAGATGGCGTTAGCCATGTCTCAGTGAGCCCCAGGAAGGTGAAAGCATTAGTGTTGAACAGATCATGGATGTGGGCTAGTTTGTTGACTACAGAGCGGGCATTCCAGAGGGCCCCAAATATGGGAGGGGGAGAGCTGGGAAGGCAAGGAATGGTGATCAGGTTACATCGGTCAATGTGCGTGGAGGAGTGAGGATGGTCAGTGCGGGATGTGGTGTTTACCAGAGTGCAGTGAGGTCTGGGAGAGGGTCCTGGATTGGGTGATATGTCCCCAGCAGCAAGTAGGAGTAGTAGGCAGAGATGAGAGAGGTGAGGATGTGATTTGTAAGTGACAGAGGGCTGTTTAAGAGACGAGGAAGGAATGTGTGAGTTGAGAAATAAGAATAGTTCATGAGTAGAGAGAAGAGAGGATGGTAGGAGAGAGGGAGCAATGTAAATGTTATTGCTAGCAGCGGGAGGGATGAGTGATGTAGGTATTTTAAGTACAGGGGCTGACAGGATAATGGCTGTAGAAAGGATATTAAACATTTTGCAAGTTGGTGTGTGTATAATTAGGGAAAAATAAGTGTCAGAGTTAAAGAGTGCAGGGTAGTTTGTGTGAATTTATCAGGTGTATGTGGATGGTTGCGATGAGGGTATCTCAGGGATGGACAAACATGAGCTGATGATGGAAATCAGGGAAACCAAAGAGAAGAGATCATACCAGTGTTAGATCAGCAGATGAGCAGCCATGGAGAGTTTTGTATCTGTTCTCATCTGTTCTCTTCTGGTTCAATTCTGGGGTAATTCTAGGTGTCTAAAACACCCTTAAAGAGACGGAGGCTTCCCCCACCCGAGGTGAGTACCCCCAGGGGACGTTTTGTCGTTACAGTTCCTCTTTAAAGATATGCCCTTTATGATTATGCCCTGCTGACCAAAGGTCTTGCTGACCTTTTCGAATCTGCTGTATATCGGCAGGAAAATTGTTAGGTGTATGGGTTCCTTCATACAAAGATGCTGCACAGCCTTTTTTTGAAAGTTGGGCAGAGCAACTGCTTTTCACTAAGTGCTTTTGAAAATAAAGAAAACCTTGAGAATCCCCAATGAGGAGATGGGCTAGTCCAAAACCTGTTGTTTCTGTTAGATATTGTCTGCCTACTATAGGTGACCGCAACATGGGAGAGAAGTAATTTATAGCTCATTTTACTCTGGAAGAAATGTACTTTTTATTTGTATGTGTTTGCATGTATTTTACATTTTACGATTTTCGCCATAGTGGTTCTCTTAACGACCGCCTAACGCCGATAGGCGTCGGCAGGTCTTAAAGTGAATGTTTACCAATCTAAAAATAAAAAAGTCAGATACTCACCTAAGGAGAGGGAAGGCTTGGTCCTAATGAGCCTTCCCTCTCCTCTCCCGGTGCCGCGCAGGATCCCACCGTGGCAATATTCGACCAGTTCGGTCAAATACTGCCACTTTCGCAGCCGAAGGGAGCTTTCGAAAGCCTTCGGGAGCACTCGGGCTCCCGAAGACGGGCCGCTCCATACTACGCATGCGCGAGCGCCCTCTGACGCACTCGCACGTGCGTAGTATGGAGCGGCCCGTCTTCGGAAGCCCGAGTGCTCTCGAAGACCTCCGAAGTCCCTGCGGCAGCGGACGCGAACGGGGGAGCCAGCGCAGCACCGAGGGCACCGGGAGAGGAGAGGGAAGGCTCATTAACCACTTCCCGACCGCCCACTACACAGGGACGGCGGGGAAGTGGAGCCCTGCAGGACGGCCTCACCCACAGAGGCGGCGGTCCATTTAAGGGCATGGGCGGAGCGATCGCGTCATCCGTGACGCGATCCTCCGCCGGCGCCTGTCACCGCTCGCTCGCCGCAACATCCCGCCGGCTATACGGAAGCGCCGGCGGGATGTTAACCCCGCGATCGCCGCATACAAAGTGTATAATACACTTTGTAATGTTTACAAAGTGTATTATACAGGCTGCCTCCTGCCCTGGTGGTCCCAGTGTCCGAGGGACCACCAGGGCAGGCTGCAGCCACCCTAGTCTGCACCCAAGCACACTGATTTCTCCCTCCCCTGCCCCAGATCGCCCACAGCACCCATCAGACCCCCCCCCCCTGCCCACCCCCCAGACCCCTGTTTGCACCCAATCACCCCCCTAATCACCCATCAATCACTCCCTGTCACTATCTGTCAACGCTATTTTTTTTTTATCCCCCCCCCTGCTCCCTGCCCCCTCCTGATCACCCCCCACCCCTCAGATTCTCCCCAGACCCCCCCCCCCAGACCACCCCCCCTGTTTACTGTATGCATCTATCCCCCTGATCACCCGTCAATCACCCGTCAATCACCCCCTGTCACTGCCACCCATCAATCAGCCCCTAACCTGCCCCTTGCGGGCAATCTGATCACCCCCCCCACACCAATAGATCGCCCACAGATCCGACATCAGATCACCTCCCAAATCCATTGTTTACATCTATTCTCTCCTCTAAACACCCACTAATTACCCATCAATCACCCATCAATCACCCCCTATCACCACCTGTCACTGTTACCTATCAGATCAGACCCTAATCTGCCCCTTGCGGGCACCCAATCACCTGCCTACACGCTCAGATTGCCCTCAGACCCCCCCTTATCAATTCGCCAGTGCATTAATTACATCTGTTCTTCCCTGTAATAACCCACTGATCACCTGTCAATCACCTGCCAATCACCTATCACCCATCAATCACCCCCTGTCACTGCCACCCATCAATCAGCCCCTAACCTGCCCCTTGCGGGCAATCTGATCACCCACCCACACCATTAGATCGCCCGCAAACCCGCCGTCAGATTACCTCCCAAATGTATCGTTTACATCTGTTATCTTCTCTAAACACCCACTAATTACCCATCAATCACCCATCAATCACCCCCTATCACCACCTGTCACTTTTACCTATCAGATCAGACCCTAATCTGCCCCTTGCGGGCACCCAATCACCCGCCCACACGCTCAGATTGCCCTCTGACCCCCCCCCCCCCCTTATCAATTCGCCAGTGCATTAATTACATCTGTCCTTCCCTGTAATAACCCACTGATCACCTGTCAATCACCTGCCAATCACCTATCACCCATCAATCACCCCCTGTCACTGCCACCCAACAATCAGCCCCTAACCTGCCCCTTGCGGGCAAACTGATCACCCACCCACACCAATAGATCGCCCGCAGATCCGACAACAGATCACCACCCAAGCGCAGTGTTTCCATCTATTCTCTCCTCTAAACACCCACTAATTACCCATCAATCACCCATCAATCACCCCCTATCACCACCTGTCACTGTTACCCATCAGATCAGACCCTAATCTGCCCCTTGCGGGCACCCAATCGCCCGCCTACAATCTCAGATTGCCCTCAGACCCCCCCTTATCAATTCGCCAGTGCAATATTTACATCTGTTCTCCCCTGTAATAACCCACTGATTACCTGTCAATCACCCATCAATCACCCCCTGTCACTGACACCCATCAATCACCCGCTGTCACTGACACCCATCAATCAGCCCCTAACCTGCCCCTTGTGGGCAAACTGATCACCCACCCACACCAATAGATCGCCCGCAGATCCGACAACAGATAACCACCCAAGCGCAGTGTTTCCATCTATTCTCTACCCTAAACACCCACTAATTACCCATCAATCACCCCCTGTCACTGCTACCTATCAGATTAGACCCCTATCTGCCCCTAGGGCACTCAATCACCCGCCCACACCCTCAGAATGCCCTCAGACCCCAGCCCTGATCACCTCGCCAGTGCATTGCTTGCATCTATTCTCCCCTCTAATCACACCTTGAGACACCCATCAATCACCTCCTGTCACCCCCTAGCACACCTACCCATCAGATCAGGCCCCAATTTGCCCCGTGTGGGCTCCTGATCACTCGGCCAAACCCTCAGACCCCCTTCCGATCACCTCCCCAGTGCATTGATTGCATCTATTTTCCCCTCTAACCACCCCCTGAGACACCCATCAATCACCTCCTGTCACCCCCCTAGCACTCCTATCCATCAGATCAGGCCCAATACAACCTGTCATCTAAAAGGCCACCCTGCTTATGACCGGTTCCACAAAATTCACCCCCTCATAGACCACCTGTCATCAAAATTTGCAGATGCTTATACCCCTGAACAGTCATTTTGAGACATTTGGTTTCCAGACTACTCACGGTTTTGGGTCTGTAAAATGCCAGGGCGGTATAGGAACCCCACAAGTGACCCCATTTTAGAAAAAAAAGACACCCCAAGGTATTATGTTAGGTGTATGACGAGTTCATAGAAGATTTTATTTTTTGTCAAAAGTTAGCGGAAAATAATTTTTATTGGTTTTTTTTCACAAAGTGTCATTTTTCACTAACTTGTGACAAAAAATAAAATCTTCTATGAACTTGCCATACACCTAACGGAATACCTTGGGGTGTCTTCTTTCTAAAATGGGGTCACTTGTGGGGTTCCTATACTGCCCTGGCATTTTAGGGGCCCTAAACCGCGAGGAGTAGTCTAGAAAACAAATGCTTCAAAATGACCTGTGAATAGGACGTTGGGCCCCTTAGCGCACCTAGGCTGCAAAAAAGTGTCACACATGTGGTACCGCCGTACTCAGGAAAAGTAGTATAATGTGTTTTGGGGTGTATTTTTACACATACCCATGCTGGGTGGGAGAAATTTCTATGTAAATGGACAATTGTGTGTAAAAAAATCAAACAATTGTCATTTACAGAGATATTTCTCCCACTTAGCATGGGTATGTGTAAAAATACACCCCCAAACGCATTATACTACTTCTCCTGAGTACAGCGGTACCACGTGTGGCACTTTTTTACACCCTAAGTACGCTAAGGGGCCCAAAGTCCAATGAGTACCTTTAGGATTTCACAGGTCATTTTGCGACATTTGGTTTCAAGACTACTCCTCACGGTTTAGGGCCCCTAAAATGCCAGGGCAGTATAGGAACCCCACAAATGACCCCATTCTAGAAAGAAGACACCCAAAGGTATTCCGTACGGAGTATGGTGAGTTCATAGAAGATTTTATTTTTTGTCACAAGTTAGCGGAAAATGACACTTTGTGAAAAAAAACTATTAAAATCAATTTCCGCTAACTTGTGACAAAAAAATAAAAACTTCTATGAACTCACCATACTCCTAACGGAATACCTTGGGGTGTCTTCTTTCTAAAATGGGGTCATTAGTGGGGTTCCTATACTGCCCTGGCATTTTAGGGGCCCTAAACCGTGAGGAGTAGTCTTGAAACAAAAATGACCTGTGAAATCCTAAAGGTACTCATTGGACTTTATGCCCCTTAGTGCAGTTAGGGTGCAAAAAAGTGCCACACATGTGGTATCGCCGTACTCGGGAGAAGTAGTACAATGTGTTTTGAGGTGTATTTTTACACATACCCATGCTGGGTGGGAGAAATACCTCTGTAAATGACAATCTTTTGATTTTTTTTACACACAATTGTCCATTTACAGAGGTATTTCTCCCACCCAGCATGGGTATGTGTAAAAATACACCTCAAAACACATTGTACTGCTTCTCCCGAGTATGGCGATACCACATGTGTGGCACTTTTTTGCACCCTAACTGCGCTAAAGGGCCCAAAGTCCAATGAGTACCTTTAGGATTTCACAAGTCATTTTGAGAAATTTCGTTTCAAGACTACTCCTCACGGTTTAGGGCCCCTAAAATGCCAGGGCAGTATAGGAACCCCACAAATGACCCCATTTTAGAAAGAAGACACCCCAAGGTATTCCGTTAGGAGTATGGTGAGTTCATAGAAGTTTTTATTTTTTGTCAAAAGTTAGCGGAAATTGATTTTAATTGTGTTTTTTCACAAAGTGTCATTTTCCGCTAACTTGTGACAAAAAATAAAATCTTCTATGAACTCGCCATACTACTAACGGAATACCTTGGGGTGTCTTCTTTCTAAAATGGCGTCATTTGTGGGGTTCCTATACTGCCCTGGCATTTTAGGGGCCCTAAACCGTGAGGAGTAGTCTTGAAACGAAATTTCTCAAAATGACCTGTGAAATCTTAAAGGTACTCATTGGACTTTGGGCCCTTTAGCGCAGTTAGGGTGCAAAAAAGTGCCACACATGTGGTATCGCCGTACTCAGGAGAAGTAGTATAATGTGTTTTGTGGTGTATTTTTACACATACCCATGCTGAGTGGGAGAAATATCTCTGTAAATGGACAATTGTGTGTAAAAAAAATTAACAAATTGTCATTTACAGAGATATTTCTCCCACCCAGCATGGGTATGTGTAAAAATACACCCCAAAACACATTATACTACTTCTCCTGAGTATGGCAATACCACATGTGTGGCACTTTTTTGCAGCCTAACTGCGCTAAGGGGTCCAAAGTCCAATGAGCACCTTTAGGCTTTACAGGGGTGCTTACAATTTAGCACCCCCCAAAATGTCAGGACAGTAAACACACCCCACAAATGATCCCATTTTGGAAAGTAGACCCTTCAAGGTATTCAGAGAGGGGCATGGTGAGTCCGTGGCAGATTTCATTTTTTTTTGTCGCAAGTTAGAAGAAATGGAAACTTTTTTTTTTTTTTTTTTCTCACAAAGTGTCATTTTCCGCTTACTTGTGACAAAAAATATCTTCTAGGAACTCACTATGCCTCTCAGTGAATACTTTGGGATGTCTCCTTTCCAAAATGGGGTCATTTGGGGGGTATTTATACTATCCTGGAATTCTAGCCCCTCATGAAACATGACAGGGGGTCAGAAAAGTCAGAGATGCTTGAAAATGGGAAAATTCACTTTTTGCACCATAGTTTGTAAACGCTATAACTTTTACCCAAACCAATAAATATACACTGAATGGGTTTTTTTTATCAAAAACATGTTTGTCCACATTTTTCGCGCTGCATGTATACAGAAATTTTACTTTATTTGAAAAATGTCAGCACAGAAAGTTAAAAAAATCATTTTTTTGCCAAAATTCATGTCTTTTTTGATGAATATAATAAAAAGTAAAAATCGCAGGAGCAATCAAATAGCCCCAAAAGAAAGCTGTATTAGTGACAAGAAAAGGAGCCAAAATTCATTTAGGTGGTAGGTTGTATGAGCGAGCAATAAACCGTGAAAGCTGCAGTGGTCTGAATGGAAAAAAAGTGGCCAGTCCTTAAGGGGTAGAAAGCCCTAGGTCCTCAAGTGGTTAAGACCGAGCCTTCCCTCTCCTTAGGTGAGTATCTGACTTTTTTATTTTTAACTTGGTAAACACTGGCTTTAAGTGGTTTTACATGGGAGCGGCCTGTCCATGTCAATTCACAGAGGGTGTCTCCGTGAACAGCCGGAGAGCCGCCGATCGCGGCTCACCGGCAAAATATAAACATGCGGGGAAGAAATCCCCGCTGTTTACATCATACGGCGCTGCTGCGATTGGCCGGGGTTCGCCGGCATATGATAGGCTGAAGCCTATAGTACAATGCGCAGGACGGATATCCGTCCTGCGCAGCCCATGGAGGGAGAGGGAGGGACGGAGAGGAAGGGAGCGCCGAAAACGCTGCGGAGGGGGGCTTTGAAGAGCCCCCCCCGCAAAGCGCAGCAAGCCGGCGGCGATCAGACCCCCCCAGCAGGATATCCCCTAGTGGGGAAAGAAGGGGGTAAGTCTGATCTCCCTGGCATAATCCTGATCTGTGCTGCGGGCTGGAGAGTCCACGCAGCACAGATCAGGCAAAACACCCCTGGTCCTTAAAAGGGGAACTTCAGCCTAAACAAACATACTGTCATTAAAGGTGTTCTTTCGCAAAAAAAGTAGGCAGTTAAAAAATGTGACAGATGACTGGTTTTCGGCCAGTGCATCTTTTTAAGGCGGATTCCTTTGTTTTCAACAGCATTTCCTGAACAGCAGTTTAACTACCAAAATAGCAAGATACCAACCGGCCTCCCTAATCACTTGCACACTATTATGTCAGTTAGATTTTGCAACTGTTGTTCAGGAAATGCTGTTGAAAACAAAGAAAGCCCTGAGAATCCCCCTTAAAAAGATGGACTGGCCCAAAACCTGTCATCTGTCACATTTTTTAACTGTCTACTTTTTTCGCGAAAGAACCCCTTTAAGTTAAATTAGTTATGTTAATTAAAATAGATAGGTAATATTATTTTTTACCCACCCTGTTTTAAAAGAACAGGCAAATGTTTGTGATTCATGGGGGCTGCCATCTTTGTCATGGGGGCAGCCATCTTTTTGGTTGAAAGGAGGTGACAGGGAGCATGAGACACAGTTCCAACTGTCCTGTGTCCTGATTACCCCTCCCAGCTGCATGCACTAGGCTTCAAATGTCAAATTCAAAATGTAAAAAACAAAACAAAATTGCGCCAAAACAGCAGAACGAGAACAACATCATCAGAAATCCCATCATGCTTTGCACAGCATCAGGGGAAAAAAGCCCGGGCAGTTTTCTTCTGCGCAGCTAAAAATGAGGCTTGTATAAGAGAAACAAAGTTTTTTGATGCTGTGAAACTGTTAAAGAAACACCAAGCCTTTTCAGTGCTGCTGAGTCGATTTTTAGTCTGGCGGTTCACTTTTTTAAGTGGTTAAACTGAACTTGAACTGAGTACAATTATATAAAATAAACACAAGATGTACCTGCAAAGGAATATCACATACTTTCCTCACTATCCGTTCCTCTCAGAAGCGCACCGTTTTCTTCTTGCAATGATTCCTTCCAGTTCTAACAACATTTTGTCAGAACTGAAAGGAAATATAAGAAAATTTTAAGAAAATGAGGTCTACTTACCTGGAGCTTCCTCCAGCCCCTGGAAGGCCAAGTGTCCCTCGCCACAACTGCGCTTCCCAGAGGGGACCCCAGGAGACCGTCTGAGAGTGGAGCTGCGGCGAGGGAAATCTAGTCTTCCAGGAGCTGGAGGAAGCCCCAGATAAGTAGACCTAATTTTCTTAATTCCCTGATATTTCCTTGAACTATATCATTTGCTGTCAGTTATAACTGAAAGGACAACTGATGTGCAAGGTAATGTCCATGTTTCCCTATGGCTCAAGTGGGAAATGTTACAGTTTTAGAGTTTTCTGACCAGGAAGCTGTTATGGGGTAATGGCTGTTTTTAAAACTGAGGACTGAGAATTCCATGGATCACAGAGGACAAACAGGATGCAGAAGAGGAGAAAGAGATTGATGAGCAGACTACATGAGAGGTAATTATGACCTGTGCATGGTTATGTTGATGGGATTAGCTGCATGCTTGTTTCAGGTGTGTGAAATTCAGGCACTACTGCAGCCAAAGAGATCAGCCGAGCTGCCAGGCCACTAGTATTGTTTAACAGGAAATAAATATGGCAGCTTCCATATCCCTCTCACTTCAGGAGTCTTTTAAAGTGAATCTGAGTTGAGTCATATGGAGGCTGCCATATTTGTTTCATTTTAAGCAATACCAGTGGCCTGGCTATCCTTCTGATCCTGTGTCTCTAATACTTATAGCCATAGATCCTGAACAAGCATATGCAGATAAAGTACTCTGACTTAGCTGACTGGTTTTGCTGAATTATTCATATGCTTGTTCCAGGGTTTTTACTTAAAGGGACTCAGAGCTGACATTATTAAAAACATTTTATACATACCTTGGGCTTCCCAACTTGACCCAAACTGTGGTGTTTTATTGTTACACCACAGTTTGGGTCCCCAGGGAATAATTGGAATTCCTAAAATATACTCAAAATGAATAGCTTCAAACACAATGGATCGGATGGGGTCCCTCTGAATGCTATTTGTCACTGTTTACATCTCGGCATGGAGTTATAAGGCCCCGCCCCTAGCATTACAGAGGATCCGCCTACTTCCTGGAAGGTAATCAGGCAGCTGAGAGTCCCTTTGGGAAATATTAAGTACATCCTCCGCTGGTAACTTTTGAAGGACACATTTGTATTACGGAGGTACAGATCAGCGATGGATCTCTGTGTCGGTGCTGAATCCAGTGCGGAGTTCCTACAGCAGGGGGTTCCCTTTAAATAAAGTGGATATAAAGCGATGTACTTTAGACTTGCGTTTGACCGGCTTCCCGCGTCCATCATCACGCTCAGCTCTCCGCGTTCCTCCTGGCGGCCTCTGAAGTCCTGGCAGATCAGAGAACGTGGTAAGCTGTTATTGTGTTCGCTCTCGCCTCCCGCTGTTCTCTAATAGTTACTTGATGTTCCTTTCATTTCTCAGGTTTTAATTTATTTTATTTTTTTTTACAATTTTTCTTTTTCCGAGAAGCTTATTTTGTGAGTTATCGCTCTTCATGGTTATTTCTAAAGAGGCTTTTTTATTCGGCTTTAGTAAATTATTTCTGTCTTTTAGAAAGCAATGGGACGGCAGGGAAAGCGGCGGTATTATTACCGCCGTCTGTCTCTGTACGGCTGCCCCGGGGTCAGCGGATTTTCTGAGCCGAATGTGGGGAGGGGGTGGGGCAGTGTGGGGAAGGGGGCGGGGCAGTGACGAGGGAGAGAAAGTTCTGCTAACTCTCAGCGTGGTGTTGTCAGTAAATGCAGACTGCCATCTCCAGTAGTTTAGTTAAAGAGAACCTGAGGTGGGTTTTAAGAATGCTATTAGGACACAGAAGCTGATTCTGCATACAATGACCAGCCTCTATTACTATACTGTGCCCGCCCTGCGCTCTGCTGTCCCCCATAAATAAAACCGCTGTGCTAGCGACATGCAGCGTGTCGCTAGCAGGCTGTTTACCTTTGTGCTGCCAGTCACTGCCGCTGCCCCGCCTCCTCTATATCGCCCCTCCCCGCCTGCGTCCCTTCCCTCCAATCAGCTTACGGAGGCGGGAAGGGAGCGGTGATATAGAGGAGGTGGGGAGCAGTGGTGACGACACTCAGAGGTAAACAGCCTGCTAGGGACACGTTGCATGTCACTAGTATGGTGGTTTTATTTATGGAGGGCAGCAGAGCGCTGGGGGAAAACAGTATAGGGCTCTATTCATAAAAAAACTTGTGCTGTAAATATTCGTAGAGGTAAAATACCGCAGCGGTATTTTACACTTCTGGGTGGTCATTCAAAAAAATCTTGCCAGCTGCGATGCAAGTGCGGAGATCTCCCGCTGAAGGCTGTCGGTAAGCTGTCGGAAGACATGCGGAAACACTTCAGCCGGCAGAGTCCCTCCGTGCACTGCTCTCTCTGGGAGGTCTGTCCCATTCACTTGTATGTAATCCGCAAAATCAGAGGAAGCGGTATTTCCCGTCCACATACCGCTTCCTCTAAACTTTATGAATGGCCATTTTGTTACTTTTTTCTAGATAAATCTAGAAAAACACTGCAGAAGGTGGAAATTTCTCGCTCTGCTGGGGGTTTGTAGATTTTCATGTGGGAACAGCTTTTATGAATGCCCACTTTGCTAATTGGTCGGGAAAGTCCGCTGTTTTGAGCGGAAAACTTGCGGTAACCTTTTATGAATAGAGCCCATAGTAACAGAGGCTGGTCATTGTATGCAGAACCAGCCTCTGTGCCCTAATGGCATTCTTAAAACCCACCTCGGGTTCTCTTTAAGGTACCCATACATGTAGCAATTTTGGCAGCCGATTGACCAAGAGACAGATCTCTCTCTGCCCGAATCTGATTGGAAAGAGATCTGTTAGCCCCCATAAACCATATTCCGCATAAAGGGAGGTATAGAGGACAATATCCTTAGAAGTTTGCCCACGCAAACTTTGTACCGGTACATGGATATGTATAAAAATATTAAAGAAACTTAGAAAGTTTACAGGCAAAATACAAAAAGTCTTTATTGAAGACAAAATCGGGCAAAGTATTGATAAAAGGTATCCTTCAAGGAGAATATTCCATAGCCGAGGATTGTGAACATGCAGCAGTGATTAATACCAAGATTAGTGCAGTTGTAAATATTGAGGCGACATCAACTTGTTTCAGGAAAGACCCTTCATCAGGCCTCCACACATAGACAAATCTGTATAATTAACGTATGATCATAAGAAACATCTGGACAACATGAAGCCAGGTAAGACCACTCATCCAATTTGGGTGGAGCCAAAGAGAGGGTGTGTTCTAGACAGCCAGGCTGCCATAGAGTGTGGGAGGGAACCTGCCAGCCCATTGATGAACCATAACAAGAGACCTTTAACCACTTCACCCCAAATGGGTTTTTACCCTGTCGGACAGGAGCGATTTTCACCTTTCAGTGCTCATCCCTTTCATTTGCCAATAGCTTCATCACTACTAATCGCAATGAAATGATCTATATCTTGTTTTTTTCACCGCCAATTGGGCTTTTTGGGGTTGATATTTGTTTTCAGTCATTACTTTATTTTCTATGCATTTTAAAGGGAAAAACAAGGAAAAAATACACTATTTCTCCAATTTCTTCCCCTATGGTTTTAATATAAACACTGCTACTGTACATAATGCTGGGCATACTTTATCCCAATCAGTAGCTGATACTCCCTTTTACTTGAGAAATCTATTCCTTTTCACAAACAGACCATCAGGGGGCGCTGTATGGCTGAAATTGTGGTGAAACCCCTCCCACAAGAAACTCTTGAGTATGTACTCTTGGCAGTTTCCTGTCTGTGAACCTTGCTGCATTGTGGGAAATAGCTGTTTACAGCTGTTTCCAACTGCCAAAAAAACATGCAGCAGTTACATCACCTGCCAACAGTAAAAATGTCACCATGTAATAAATGTCAGAATGTAAATCAGGGATTTAAAAGATGTTACAATGGGCAAACACTGACTAAATCATTTATACATAATTATTGTAAGAATTAAGCACTTTTTTATTACATTATTTTCACTGGAGTTCCTCTTTAAGTAAATAGGTAACCCATACATGTACCTGCAAACTACAAAGAAAAAAGAGGTGTGCTCAGACCAGGCGTCACCTAACTTGTATACTGGCTGCCTCGTGCTTATTGACTAATTAAAATGGCACAGCGTTTGCATATTGCATCCGCTTGCCAGGATGTGCAGGATCTACAGCTACCTCCCTGCAGGAGTCGGCCAATGCAAGATACTTTGCATCTCAACAGGGGCGCCGCGTGTAGGCCCCCTCGTGTCAAGAAATGGAGGGCAGCGCCGACTCCCCCACAGAGCACCTCACTTCCTGTGCGTGCTGTGACTTCCTCTCTGGGGCAGGGGGAGGGGAGCAGAGAAATGCTGACAGCACACCTCCCCTCTGCGATTTGTAAACCCTATGCTGAAAACATACAAAACACTATTTATGCTTGTTATAGAGAGCTATAGAACTATATAAAACTTAACTTTTAATAAATAATTAAAACTTCGGGTACGGCCTGTATTGCCTATGTGGTTTACTTGACGTGAGATAAAGAGAAATAGGTCAGAACACCCTATCAGGATTGATATAGCCTCAGTATTAGCAGGATGTCTACCCCTTTAAATCGCATAAAAATGAATGCATATTCATTGTCTGCGAATATTACTCAACTGCAAGTGCAAAATGCATGTACTCTGGTAGCGATTTTTTTTCAATGTGTTTTTAAAGCGGATCTGAACTCACAAGTGTACTCTGCTCTAAAAGATACACAACAAAAAAGCATTTATTTGTTACAGCTGATGCAAATCTTAAAAAAAAATCTGCAGTGTTTCTACTTCCTGATTCATGGAGGCAGACATACTGTTAACCTCCTGTGCTTTCAACTGGGCTTATGTGCCATAGGCAGTCATGTGATTTAGGGGAGAAATCAGATTACAACTTGTGATTAGACACAAATGAGGGGGGATTAGATATGCAAAACTCTCTAAATACATACAGGGTGCATTCCTCTGTTTTCCTTCTGTCCTGTGCAAGAGATCAGATCCACTTCAAGGCGACGTTAACTATGTGCTGTTCCTATTGTGAGTGAATAAAGTTTGCATACATTTGGTATCTTATGAGCAGTTGCATTATGTTATGATAGTGTACACAACAATGCGGTGGGGGGGGGCAGACAAACTCGCAAACCCTCTGCCCTCCCTTCCCCCCTGAGGGGCAGTTGCAGCACTCCTGGGCTGTGAGGTGCTCTGTGGGGGTGCTTGCGCCCCCCCCCCCCCCCCCCATTTCCTGGGGGCACGAGGAGGCCTATACATAGCACCCTGTTGAGTTGAGAAAGTATTTTGCATGGACCAACTCCTGCAGGGTACAGCAGGGAGTTTGCTTTAGATCCTGCATATTCTGGCAAGCATGACCACATATGCTATTGCTCCGTTGTTATTGCCTGATGAAGCCGGGTCAAACCTGCGAAATGCGTTGCATTGTCCCCCCGAGTATGTAAATAAACTTGTATTTGACAAACACATTGGCAATTTTTGTGTCTGCTTGGAGGAGGTAAGTCCACCACTGCTCCTCATGTTTTAAACTTTTTAGATATTTTTATCCTTTTGGCATCTCTGTATCCATACTACACTATTCTGGCAAGCAGATGCAATATGCAAACACTGTGCCATTTTAATCAGTCAATAGACATGAGGCAGCCAGTATATTAGTCAGGTGACCCCTGGTGTGAGCACCCCCCCCCCCCCCTTTGCTTTGTAGTTTGCAGCCCCATACATGTAGCCTGCAGTGACTGTGCTGCCTCTGTGTACATTTCATTCTATACACGGCGTGATCTATAAACCTCAGCAGACAGGGAAGGATAACAGGAGTGGAATCTGCCCGCAGGCGGCCCGCCCTGCTCAATAATTCACTTTGTCCCGATCCGCTGGCATCAGACAATAGACTCCAGTGTAGGCGCTCTATGCCCCGGGCACCAATCTCATTCCAGGCAAGAATCTGGGACGCTCTGAACCGCCGAACGCTCAGAACGTGGCCGAGACGCCAACCCAATAAAAGGAGCCGCTCCGCAGCAGATTTACCGCTGTTCGCTCAAAGTCTCTTCAGAAAACTGTGATCTTCTGTCGCTCCCTCGCTGTGACATCACCGCGTGCAGAACTTGTGCTCAATGAACATATCCTGCGAGTTATCGGTTATTAACGGCAGCCTTTCTCTAGGGGTTCCCTATTCTTGTGCTGAAAGCTGCTGTGAGATAAAAGGGGCCTTCTGTAAGTGTTAAAGGGAATATAAAGTGAGAGCCATATGGAGGCTGCCATACTTATTTCCTTTTAAACAATCCCAGTTGCCTGGCAGCCCTGGTGATCTCTTTGGCTGCAGTTGTGTCTGAATCACACTCCTGAAACAAGCATGTATCTAATCCAGTTACACCTCAGTCAGAGCACCAGATTTTCATGCTTGTTCAGGGGCTATGGCTAACAGTATTAGAGGCAGAGGATCAGCTGGTCAGCCAGGGAACTGGTATTGCTTAAAAGGAAATAAATATGGCAGCCTCCATATCCCTCTCACTTCAGGTCCCCTTTAATCATTGTAATGGAAGTTATAAGGTTCTTCGGTTTTCTTCAGTTATTTTATGGTGAACCAAAACCACTTGCAGAACAGAAGAAGGGTGTTTGTTTGGGGTTTTTTTAATACCTCTTAGCGGAAAAAGCTATGATAGATGTACATTTCCATTTTTATAGATGGTACAAGAGTATTTGAAGTTTTAGGAAGTATGAGATGCAGATTGGTGTATTTAATATGGTAGGACATTAGACTATGACTGTGGTAGGAATTAGATTGTGAGCTCCTCTGAGGTCAGTGAGTGACATGACTATGTACTCTGTAAAGTGCTGCAGAAGATGTCACTGCTATATAAATACATAATAATAATATGGTAGGACATTAGACTATGACTGTGGCAGGGATTAGATTGTGAGCTCCTGTAAGGACAGTCAGTGACATGACTATGTACTCTGTAATGTGCTGCAGAAGATGTCAGTGCTATATAAATACATAATAGCAATATGGCAGGACATTAGACTATGACTATGGTAGGATTAGATTGTGAGCTCCTCTGAGGACAGTCAGTGACATGACTATGTACCCTGTAATGTGCTGCAGGAGATGTCAGTGCTATATAAATACATAATAATAATATGGTAGGACATTAGACTATGACTATGGTAGGAATTAGAGTGTGAGCTCCTCTGAGGTCAGTGAGTGACATGACTATGTACTCTGTAAAGTGCTGCAGAAGATGTCACTGCTATATATATATATATATATATATATATATATATATATATATATATACACACATACATACATACATACATACATACATACATACATAATTTTAATAATAATACTTTTACCTGTGGAAACCTTGGGCAGATAGTTGCCATAGATTGGAAGTAATACCCGGCAGCGCCGCGTCCCATCTTATTGAAGCTTCCAGCCGTTAGTCACGTGTTGGAATAAGCGTTGCTTCGCGGGCCGTATAATGAAGTGCGCAGTCGATAACAGAGCGGTTTATCTGTAAACTCTTCCATCGCTGGCATCATTAGCGCAATAAATTAGCTGCATGGCTTATTGCAATTCCCTTCTACATGTATATGCTTTATTACAGCTGATTATATTCTCATTTAGAAGCACTCTGGTGATGCTGATTGCGCCGGGTGACATATGATTAGCAATGCATCTCATTTACTCGCTCTCATTCGTTTTGGGTTTGAGGGATTTTTGAAAGACTAATTCAAATCCGTTGCGACTTGCAACGGGGCCCCTGGACCTCTAGGAGCCCTCCATTATCCATTTTATTAGCTTTAATTGGTGCTATGCTGGTAATGATCACCTCTATATGTGCATTACATAGGGGTAATAATTAAAGGGGCACTATGGCGAAAAATTGTAAAATTTAAAATATGTGCAAACATATGCAAATAAGAAGTGTGTTTCTTCCTGAGTAAAATGAGCCATAAATTACTTTTCTCCTTTGTTGCTGTCACTTACAGTAGGTAGTAGAGATCTGACAGAAGCAACAGGTTTTGGACTAGTCCATCACTTCATGGGGGGATTCTCAGGGATTTATTTATTTTCAAAAGCACTTAGTGAATGGCAGTTGCTCCGTCCAACTGCCAAAAAACTGTGTAGCGAGCAGGGAAGCTGCCCAGCATCATTGTTTAAATCCTTTTTAGGGAATATCTTAATAAAAGCCATGCTGAGAATTCCCTATGAAGAGATGGACTAGTCCAAAACCTGTTGGTTCTGTCAGATTTCTACTACCTACTGTAAGTGACAGCAACATAGGAGAAAAGCAATTTATGGCTCATTTTACTCCGGAAAAAACGTACTTCTTATTTGTCTGTTTGCACATATTTTAAATTTTAAACATTTTCGCCATCGTGCCCCTTTAACAAACTGTTTCCTTAATTTTAATTACACCTCAGGGTCACTGCAGCTGTCCTTGGTTGGTTTTGGGGCTCCATATCAATACAGTGATTGGGGCCCCATGTAAAACTTGCACTTGGGCCCCAAGCTCCGCAGTTATGCCACTGATAGCTGCAGTCACAGAGAATGACCCCTCCGACTGTCTGTGCGGCCGGGCCGAGATCAGTGCATGAGGTGTATTTGTTTTCAGTAGATGCTGAAATTATTCTGTAAACTGCTGTACATAAGTTCTGTATTATGGCCACTGACTCTCGCTGCTTCTAACTACCATAGCTTCCGAATGTACAGCCTACCCGAACACATTGCCCTCCCCTTACCTGCTGCTGAGATGTGTGTACACGCACCCCCCTGTGAGGAGGGCGGAGCTTGTATCTGTGACCTGCGTACATATTGATACATGGCGTGAGACGAATGGCCACTCAGCTTGCTGCCGACATTAAATTCTATTCCCGGCGACCGAAATACATTGAAGATCGCGCTGCGCCAATATAGACGTAATAACATTACATCGGCGGCAGTGTTGACAGCAGGCGATACGCGGGTTAGTGTGTATACACACACACCTACCTACCTGGGAAAGGGAGTGACACAGCAGCTGGGGGAGGGAGGTATACCACACAGATGGATGGAAATGGCAGCTGGGGAAAGGATTTTTACTACACAGAGGGACTGGCACAGCCGATGGGGGAGGGAGTTATGCCACACAGAGGGAGTAACATGACAGCTGGGGATGGATTTATACCACACAGAGGGACTGACACAGCAGCTGGGGAGGACAGTCTACCCACACCTTCCATGGTGGGAGAGGAGAGATAACCCCAACTTTGTCTTTTCTTCACCCACTTCAGCTCGCAGATGTTTTCACCTCTAGGACAGAAGCAATTTTCACCTGTCGGCACTCTTTCCATTCATTCACCAATAACTTTATTACTTATCACAACTAAATGCTCTATATCTTGTTTTTTTTCGCCACCAATACGTTTTTTTTCGCCACCAATAAGGCTTTCTTTGGGTGGTACATTTTGCTAAGAGTTATTTCATTCTAAATGCATTCTAACGGGAATAATAAGAAAAAAAATTATTTCTCAGTTTTCGGCCATTATAGTTTTAAAATAAAACGTTCTACTGTGCATAAAAAGCACACATTTTAACATACACATTACAACCCCCAAAAGATCGCTCAAATCTTCACAAACTATTACGAACAACTCTATAATTTACCGGACCATGACAAAGATCCTACCTTTCTCTCTGCAGTCGACTCATTCTTAGCACCCTTAAATCTCCCTCAACTAACGGATCCCCAACGGGACACACTCAACTCCCCTATAACTACTCTAGAACTGGCTGAGGTATTAAAATCATTTCCTTCCTCAAAGTCTCCGGGACCGGACGGGTTGCCCTACTCCTATTATAAAAAGTTCCAACACATCTTACTTCCCCATTTAGCGACCCTTGCTTCTAAAATAATGGATGGACACACACCCCCCTCATACCATGCTAACCTCTCTCCTTACAGTAATTCCTAAGGAGGGAAAAGACAGCCAACTACCTCAAAGCTACAGGCCAATCTCCCTCTTAAATTCCGACCTAAAAATAATAACCAAAGCCCTCGCCAACCGTTTAAACCCTATACTTACATCCCTAATTAATAATGATCAAGTAGGCTTCATATTGGGGCGTCAAGCTGGTGACAATACCAGGAAGGCAATAGACCTCATTTCACTTATGAATAGAGACAATAAACCCTCCCTCCTTTTAAGCCTAGATGCCGAAAAGGCTTTCGACCGCCTATCTTGGTCCTTTCTCTTCAAGGTGCTTCGACATCAAGGCTTCACTGGTCCATTCATTACTCTCCTCGAATTTCTCTATTCCTCTCCTACCTCCACAGTTAAACTTCCCTCAGCTCCTATTCGCCCATTTAACATAAATAACGGAACTAGACAAGGCTGCCCATTGTCTCCCCTGCTTTTCGCCATCAGTATAGAGCCCCTTGCTAGTGCAATAAGACTCAACAAAGATATCCTAGGTATAAAACATGGAGGTCATGAACACAAAATCTCACTCTTTGCTGATGACATCTTACTCACTCTCATTAGCCCCTTAACATCCCTCCCTGCCCTTCACTCAACAATCTCCTCTTATGAAGCCATTTCAGGATTTAAACTAAATAAAGATAAAACTGAAGCCTTACCAATCAAAATCCCTTCAAGTATGCTTTCGGCCCTAAAATCCCACTTCACCTATAACTGGAGATCTCAAACCCTAAAATACCTGGGGATCAACCTTACCACCTCATACTCAACCATCTATAAGCAAAACTTTCCCTCCCTTATACAGAAAATTCTCCAAGATCTCCACAAATGGACGGCGTATAAAATCTCCTGGATAGGGAGAATATATTCACTAAAAATGAACATACTGCCCCGCATACTGTACCTATTTGAGACTCTACCGGTCCGGGTCCCTTCCATTCAGCTGGCTAAACTACAATCAGCATTCTTAAAGTTTGTTTGGAATCATAAACGCCCAAGAGTTTCCAAGTCTGTTCTTCTCTCTCCTAGAGAACAGGGAGGACTGGGTCTCCCACATTTAAAACACTACTATCAAGCTGCGCATTTGAGACAGCTGAAGGAATGGTCTGACCTAAGAGTCTTCTCTAAATGGGCTATAATAGAGGCCATGGAGGTCTCCCCACTTTCTCTAGCCTCCTACATATGGACCTTAAACCCCCCTAAACTGCCCCATAAGAACTTCCTCCCCACTATACAATTTACCCTCAGCATATGGAAAAATACTGCACGGAAAGCCGGCCTGATCTCACACCCATCCCCACTGTATCCTATCTTAGGGAACCCTTTGTTTCCCCCAGGCACTGTCCCCTCCTTTATTGCCAGATGGTACCTCTCAGGATACTATAATTTAAATAACTGGACAGACCCTACCTCTGGCAAACTCATCACACTCTCCTTGTTAAGAGAAAAAATGCATCTCCCCCCATCAAGACTCATGGAAGCGAACCAAATCTCCCACTTCCTTAACAGTCATGTCAGGGGGGCCCCCCAATACCCTCCCCTACCACCTTTGAAAAAATCTGCCTTCAGAAGGGACATCAAAAAGGCTTAATTTCCCAGATATACTCTCTTCTACAATCAAACTCAGGAACCTTAAAGGCTTCCCACCTCTACATGAAGAAATGGGAAAATGCTTTATCAATTAATATAAGTAATTCGGACTGGGAAGATATCTGGGAAAATGCCAAACACTCATCTATCTGCACTCAAATCAAAGAAAATATATACAAAATCCTATTCAGGTGGTATCTGACCCCTGAAGTCCTCGCAAACATCTACCCTCACACACCCGACACCTGCTGGAGGGGCTGTTCTCACAAAGGATCTCTTGAACACATCTTCTGGTCCTGCCCAGTAATCATTCCTTTATGGGAAGAGGTCAGCCATCTGATACTGTCGGTCACAGGCACTCCAATCCCATTAGACCCGACGATCTTACTCCTAGGCAAACCTATCCCTGGAGCTCCCAAACCTCTTATGCGTTTGATCACTCACATCCTAACTGCAACGAGACTTTCCATAGCCTCAGCTTGGAAAAACATAGCTCCTCCTAATATCTCAGAAGTTAAACTAAAAATTAACTGGATTATGACAATGGAACAGATGACAGCCACCCTGAGGGACACTGAACCTCAGTATCATAAAATATGGGGCCCATGGACCCTATACTCACCAGATTATATGCCTCCTTGAACTCACATCAGTTTCTGATGATTAGCTCTTCCCCTACACTGGAACCTTAGACCCCTTGCGTTTTTCAGGAACACATTTCCTAGCTTTCTACACGTTGGGATGAGGTTGCCAAACACTGTACCCTGTTGAAACCCCCCTTCCTGCCAATCCCTTCCCACCCACTCCCCTTCCCGACCCTACCCTTCCCTCTCCCTTCTCTTCTCCCTTAAGCATACCCATACTACACTCTCCCGCTCCTACTGGCTTTACTCTCTCTAGCCATATTATAGGACTTAAACCAAGGACTTGCTCCTACGAACATGGCACTACATCTATGCTCATCATAGCAAAACCTCCGGACACCTCTTATATAAACCATCTATATTCTCATCTCTGAAACTAAAAGCAAAGACTCTTTTTCCATCTCTCCAATTAAGCTAAGAGACTTACTCATACATAGATTTATCTCTGCACAAAAGCTTGTTAGAAACTGAGATCCTGGTCTGACTGAAAAAGTCTCTGCTTTTTGATATTTCTATGTGATTTGATCGATATTTCCAATGTTATGTTCCAATGTTATTGTACCCATGCTTATATTTTTCAATAAAAACTAGAGTTACAAAAAAAAAAAAAAAAGAGAAGAAAAAAAAGCACACATTTTATTTGCCCATTTGTCTTGGTTATTGCAACACTTACAATATTTCCCTAGTACAATGTATGGTGCCAATATTTTATAGTCCCAGCAGGGACACACCGAGGGACTGCTGTGTCAGTCCCTCTGTGTGGTATAAATCCCTTCCCCAGCTGCCATGTCACTCCATCTGTGTGTTATAACTCCCTCTCTAGCTGCTGTGTAACTCCCTTTCCCAGTTACTGTGTCCAGGGCCGGAGCAAGGCAGAGGCAAGAGAGGCTCCAGCCTCAGGGAGCAGTGTAGCAGGGGGCGCACAACTCGCTCAAATCATTCCCATTTTGTGTTTGAAGCAGAGAGAAATAAGAAAAGGGTATACAGTATATAGCAGTGACTGCAAGCCAGATAACTAGAGATGAAGGTGTTTGGGGGCCCTGGGGTGCATCTTATTCTAATAACATTCTGTGTGTGCACGTACGTACGTATCGCCTGCTTTCAATACTGCCACAGATGTAATGTTGTTCCGTCTATAGCACCGCAGCGCGATCTTCAGTGTATTTCGGGTGTCGTGAATAGTATTTAACGCCACCTGGATTTCGGCGGCAGCAGGCTGAACTGTCATTCGTCTCACGCCCTGCCCAAGCAATGTATCAATATGTACGCAGGTCACCAATACAAGCTCCGCCCTCCTTACAGGGGGTGTGTGTACACGGATCTCACCAGTAGGTAAGGCAAGGCCATTGTGTTCATCCAGTGGTGTTGCAGCATTCTGGACGAATGTATTCGTACAGATTTCTGCTAAGCGGCTCCTGCTGGACGAATATATTCGTCCAGTTAGGTTAAAGCTCCTTTCCCACTTGACTTTGCATCACATGCGGCCAGTGGGAGCGGACAGTATAAATTACGCTCGGATGGCCTGCAGTGACAAGGCTGGAGCCTGGGGCAGATGTGTTCCCTTATAGGCTATATGGGACAAAGCATCTGCCTGGCCTGGGATTATCACGGACTGCGCAGAAGCACAGTCCGGTTACTACAACAGATCTGCTGCAGCGTGACAAATGTGAACGGCTCACTCTCCGCTTAGCAATAAGCGGAGAATCGAAAAAAAAAAACACCACTCTAGTAGGAACTGATTCTAATCCTGAGAGCTTTGTGTAAATAAACACCGATCTAGAGATGGGAGGGGCAGAAGGATTTTCTGACCTGATTGGAGGCTGTTAAAGGTGTCAGAGCGTTGCATAAGCGATGTCTGCACACATAATTTCAGGATCTAGTTAAACCAATGAGATCTATACATTGGTAGTCAGAAAGCTTCTGTGTCTAGAGTTACCCTTCAACCAACACTCTGTTATGTTTAACCACTTCACCCCAAGGCAGTTTTTACCCTAACGGACAAGAGCGATTTTCACCTTTCAGTGCTCCTCTCTTTCATTTGCCAATAACTTAATCACTACTAATCACAATGAAATGATCTATGTCTTGTTTTTTTCACCACCAATTGGGCGTTTTGGGGTTGATATTTGTTTTCAGTAATTACTTTAGTTTCTAAGCATTTTAAAGGGAAAAACAAGGAAAAAATGAAATACACTATTTCTCCAATTGCATTCCCTATGGTTTTAATATAAACACTGCTACTGTACATAAAACCCACACATTTTATCTGCCCATTTGTCCTGGTTATTACAAGAGTTTAATTATGTCCCTAGTACAAAGTATGGTGACAATATATCATTTGGCAATAAAGGTGTATTTTTTTCTTTGGTGTTTTTTTTTCCACTATTTTCACGTGCGCGCTCCCGCTCGTGCAGGTGCATTCCCGTGCACACACACAGCGGCAGCAGCACTGTCTGACTTATAAAAACGTCCTGGAGCCATTAGGAGGCTCTAACAGGACGTTTTTATAAGTCAGCCTGTCATTAAGTGGTTAATAGAGTGAGTCAGACTTTTAGGAAAGTTACAACTATCTAAAAAAGAGAAAAACCGGACAGAAATTTCCTAGAAGATAAAGTTATGAATCGCGTTTCAGTACAGACGGTGACGCTTTTTGGCATACGCCTTCCAAAACAGGAATTTGTGAGCATCTCATCTTAAAAGTGGAGCTGAACTCTTGCACAGGACAGAAGGAAAACATAAAGACATCCGCCCTGTATGTATTTAGAGAGATTAGCCTGTCTAATTCCCCCTCATCTGTGCAGGAGTAGTTTGATCTCTCAGCTGTGGCAGCTGGCTGCCTCGGCAGAGCAGCTAATGTATAAATACACGGTTTTAACCCTATGTCTGCTTTCCTGAAAGCAGGAAGTAGACTGCAGATTTATTGCAGGATTTGTATCAGCTGTAACAAAGAAATGTTTTTTTCTGTAAAGGTTATTATGCTGCTGCTTATCTTTTAGAGCAGATGGGAAGTTCTGAGTTCAGGTCCTCTTTAAAGTGAACCAGAGACGAAGTGTATTTTACCATGTGTACCATGTGTACCCTTGTGTATTTTACCATACATATCAGTAAGAACATTAGAGAAAACACTTACCATGCTCTCTGTTTCATCCTCACTGCTAAAAGTGTCTGTTATCAGCTGTGATAAGAATCCCGGACTGAGCATTCAATCTGGCTTTGCAGGGAATAATTATAGCTGAGTCATTATAGCAGAGCCACAAGGGGCAGGCTTGGGCTTGAAAAGACACAAGAGAAGACAGACTCAGCTATAATCTTTCCGTAGCAAAGCTAGACTTAAGGTAGCCATACACTGGTCGATTTGCCATCAGATTCGACCAACAGATAGATCCCTCTCTGATCGAAATCTGATCAGAAGAGGGATCGTATGGCTACCTTTACTGCAAACAGATTGTGAACAGATTTCAGCCTGAAACCGATCACAATCTGTTGTGGTGGTGCTGCTGCCGCCGCCGCTTCCCCCCCCCCCCCCTCTACTGTTTAAACTAGGAGGAACTGATGCATGCCGGAGACCAGAGCGGAGACGGAGCAGCGGTGACCGGGGGCAGTCGCGCCGGCGGAGCAGGTAATGTATTGCCGCTCTATTGCGTCGGTCGTCGGGCACTCGAATGTCGCTAGCGACGCGCTCCCTACCCGCGGGCGATCAACGGTAATTTTCCGCACGGAGCGATCGACGGGATCGGACGAAATGGATCGAAATTCGGCGTGTAGTGCGAACGATTGGCAGCAGGTTCGATCCCAGTGATCGAATCTGCTGTCGAAACGGCGGCAAATCGGGCCAGTGTATGGCCAGCTTAAGTGATCAGTCGGGGATTCTTGTCAGAGGTGATAACAGTCAGATTAAACAGAGAACAATGAAACAAAGAGCAGATTAGGTGTTTACTGTCATGTTCCCACTGATTTATAAGGTAAAATACAAGAGGGTGCTTCATCTCTGGTTCTCTTTAAATCGTCCTGCATGTGTTTGTAGTCCCTCCAGTCTGTATTCTGTCCCCAAATCCCCCCACAGCTCAGAACCTGCAAATTCTGGCTGATGATAAAAATGAGATATGGACCGCGCTCAATTCGCCAACCAGCTTCTGCGCTGTCCATCCCAGCGCTATTACCATGGTAACAGCCACGCACAAACTAAATGGATTTTTATTTTCTCTTTCCTTTTAGTCCATGTTTTGACCTCTGATTTCTGACAGTTCGGAGAAACTCTTTCTGGATCCATTTTAAATGACGGATAACGTGTTCCTAAAACGCCGCATCTATTTTATTTCGGTTGATTGTCTATTTTCTGCGGCTTTCGGCCCTTTTTCTGCGAAATTGGATTTTGAGGCAAGCGGCAAATGATTACAAAGCTATTTACAGCAAATCGCCTCTCCGTGAGTCATGCTGCAGCTTTTCAAACGCTAAATAAGTCCTTAAAATGAAGTTCATTCCCGACTAACTTCACACGAGCCGGCTCAACGCTCGGCGTGCGGCTTTACAGAACCGGAAAACCAGGCGAGAGTGCAAGTCCGCAAGATCATATTTCCAATAAAGTTATTCCATTTGAAGGAGTATCATATCTAATCGATCCACCGCATTAATGTATCCAAGTTATGACCGTATCTATGAAAAATTCACCATGCCGATAGACCATTTCTTTAAAGGGATACTTAAGTGAAAATAAAAAAATGATTTTTACTCACCTGGGGCTTCCCTCAGCCCCCTGCAGCTGTCCGGTGCCCTCGCAGCCTGGCTCCGATCCTACTGTCCCCGCCGGCGGCTACTTCCGGGTTCGGCGACAGCCGCCGACAGGCTGGGAACGCGAGTGATTCTTCGCGTTCCCAGCCACAATATATCTCCCCATATGCTGCTATTGAGGCAAGAAGGCAATAGCAGCATAGGGGGCGATATATTGTGGCTGGGAACATGAAGAATCACTCGCGTTCCCAGCCTGTCGGCGGCTGTCGCCGAACCCGGAAGTAGCTGCCGGTGGGGACAGTAGGATCGGAGCCAGGCTGCGAGGGCACCGGACAGCTGCAGGGGGCTGAGGGAAGCCCCAGGTGAGTAAAAATCATTTTTTTATTTTCACTTAAGTATCCCTTTAAAGCAACAGGGACAGCCATACTATGCTAGGGGAAAAAAACACATATATAAGCAGATAAATACTTGTTCTACTTATATAATATATGTACAGTATTGTACTGGCCACATTTTTTATTTTAGTGAATTTCATATAGTAAATAAAGAGAAAACTGTTCCAGGCATTTTCCATCTTTACTGCCTCTGACTGAAGCCAATCCTGATGTTATTTTGGGATGGGAGATACCAAGCTTCCCTCTCCTCGGCAATATACTAGAATCGTTAATGGGCATGTTAGGAGACCATAGCAGGCCCCCATCAGTCATACCATCCAATGCTGCTTTACGTTTTCTGCAATTGATGGACACATATGAAAGGGTCGGGTTCAGGAATGTACTGGTTATGGCTCATGCATTGGTCTGAGGTCGGAGTCCCCTCCGTGCGGAATCGGCGTTGGAACTTACAGTTCTATTTGCAGATCTTGCAGTGTGTGGGCCCATCCTTTGTTTACAGTTCGACAACCATTCCTGTTTCTGGCAGGCCCAGAATGATCGGTTTTGTTTGAAGAGAAACTTAAGTGAAAAGGGGAAAAAAATAATTACGTTGCAAAGAGAGAAGTTAAATAGAAGAAAGATAAAGAAATTATTGAAATTTGCCATTTACTTTGTTCATATTGTTTGATCCACAATAAGCCTGCAGGTCATCATCTTTGCTGCTGGCAGAGAGGAAAAAAACTAGACAGCACCGACTGCCATTCTCTATAACCACACCCACTAACATTGTGATAGGCTAAAAGGTTGTTTGTTTATAGAAGCATTATCCATATGCACAGAGGGAGAAACTGGTTGCTTGGTAGTAGGGGACGGACATTATTTCCCACAATGCTACAAGGTTCACAGACAGGAAGCAGAACCATGGTCATGACATCACACTGTGGGAGGGGTTTCACCACAATATCACCTATACAGATGTCCCTGATGATCTATTTGGGAAAGGGTTGAAATTTCTCATAGGAAAGGGGATATCGGGTACTGATTGGGATAAAGTTCAAACCTTGGTTACAGTTCCTCTTTAATGCTTTATTGTACAGCACTGCATTATATGTCGGAGCTATATAAATATTGATAAATAATTGGCGTCTGACGTTCTGTTCTCTTTGTGTTTCAGGCACTGACCTTCCCCGACCAGCTATATGAAGCCGTCTTCGATAAAGGCGCTGTCAGCAGCAAAACCTCCACCCGCCTCTATGGAGGGGCTCTGTTCAGTGAGTCATACAATCTTCATACAATCGGGTTGGCCACATACGTGCAGATATCGAATTGACATTGTTGTTCTTGCTGCTCAGACGAGCACTCAAGCTGATTTGAGGGCTGGGAGCCACTGGGGCGTTTTTGGCAGCATTTTGGGTTCGCCGGCAATTTCCAAAAAAACGCTTTGCCATTGATAGTGAGTGATGGGGACCCACTAGTGCAATTGTGCTTAGGGGCAATCGCAATCGTAGAACATGCAGCATTTCGGTGTTTGCTCTCAATGTTGTGTATAGTAGCACTGCAAAATTGCTTTGGAAATCGAATTTGCAGCGATTTGGGGGGCCAGTGATTGAAAATGTAAATAAAGATATTTATACTTACTGGGTGTCCGTATTTCCGGCTTCGGTCTGTAGCCCCACCCCTAACAGGCTCTTCTCTGATTAGGAGGCGGAGCTACAGAGTGAAGCTAGACACCTGATAAGTATAAGGCCTCTTTTCCACGAACTGTTGAGCTGTGTGCTCAGCAAGCAGTTGCCAGGCAGCAGTGAGCAGTTACCAGGCAGCAGTGAGTAGTTACCAGGCAGCAGCAAGCAGTTGTGAGAGTTTGAGAGACATTTCACTGCCTGTAAACAGTTTGTGGAAAAGAGGCCTAATAAAGTTTATAAATTAAAAAAAAAAAGCCTTTCAAACTCTCACAGTTGCTTACTGCTGCCTGGTAACGGCTTGCTGCTGCCTGGTAATGGCTTGCTGCTGCCTGGTAATGGCTTGCTGCTGCCTGGTAATGGCTTGCTGCTGCCTGGTAACTGCTTGCTGCTGCCTGGTAACTGCTTGCTGCTGCCTGGTAACTGCTTGCTGCTGCCTGGTAACGGCTTGCTGCTGCCTGGTAATGGCTTGCTGCTGCCTGGTAATGGCTTGCTGCTGCCTGGTAACGGCTTGCTGCTGCCTGGTAACGGCTTACTGCTGCCTGGTAACGGCTTGCTGAGCACACAGCTCAACTGTCCGTATAAAAGAAGCCTAAGGCCTCCTTTTCCATGAACTGTTGAGCTGTGTGCTCAGCAAGCCGTTACCAGGCAGCAGCAAGCAGTTACCAGGCAGCAGTAAGCAGTTACCAGGCAGCAACAAACAGTTACAGTTACCAGGCAGCAGTAAGCAGTTGAGAGGCATTTCACTGCCTGTAAACAGTTCGTGGAAAAGAGGCCTCACTTCATCACTAGGACAGTCAGTCAATCAGATGCTTATAATTGGGGTTGCATGCAGTTGTGTTCAGCCTTGGGTTTGGTACAGTTTTAGGCCTCTTTCCACGAGCAGTTGAACTGTGTGCTCAGCCAACTGTTGCTAGGCAGCTGTGAGCAGTTACCAGGCAGCTGTGAGCGTTTGAGAGGCATTTCATTTGCCTATAAATAGTCTGTGGAAAAGAGGCCTGTTTGCGTTATACATACGTTATAACGCAACCGAATGGGACACCCTAATGTGACACCCGCCTCAAACTTATAAATTCTGTGGGGTTGTTTTCCACAAAAAATGGTCCTCAATTGCAATGGCAATTTCTTTACTCTTTAAAGTGAGCGCATTTTTCGGCAGTGATTTGCAGCTGGCATTGAGAAATGATTACAGGCCAATCACAAACTGACAAAGAAAAAATCTGCAGACAGAGCGTTTGTGATTTGTGTAAAAACCGGAGTGCAGCCGGTGGGGAAGGATCCCGTTATTTGTCCACCTCTCCGCTGTTAAAGCAGGCCTGAACTCCGAACTTCCTCTCTGCTCTAGTAGATAAGCAACAGCATAACATTTAAAGAAAAAACATTTCTTTGTTACAGATGATACAAATTCTGCAATACATCTGCAGTGTGTCTACTTCCTGCTTTCATGGAAGCAGACATAAGGTTAGCATACTGTGTTTACAAATTAGCTGCTCTGCTGAGGCTGCCAGCTGGCACAGGTGAGAGATCATATTATAACTTGTAATTAGTCACAGATGAGGGAGAATTGGGCTAAATTCAAATTAATTTCTCTGTTTTCCTTCTGTCCTGTGCAAGAGTTCAGGTCCACCTTAATGTGGGCAGCCCACGCCCCAATGTATGACGAGAGTGCTAAGAATTGCTGAAAAGTACCCAAACTGACTTCTCTTTATTCTCACAGGTATTTCATTAATTTTATGGAATTCGATGTACACATCAGAGAAGGTCATCATTCGGTGGACGCTCCTCACAGAAGCTTGCTACCTGAGCATACAGCTGATTGGTGAGTTTGGCTTTCTAACTTGCTTTAATGGAAATTTCCTCCCACATTTCCGTGACTCGGGAAACAGGCCCGGATTTACCTCACAGGAGCCTATAGGCACACATGTCCTGGCACCCTAGACTTCACCCTCCATGCACCTACAAACCCCCCACCCCCGCCGCACCGCACCGCAAGTGTGCAGCCTGTCCCAGCAGTCACTTCTCCCTTACTTCCCCTACTTCCCCTGCCCAGCGACGTTTTCCACAGATGTCCCTTACTATTGAGGGCGCATCTGGCAACCTGATACTAAGTAGCTATAGATGCCCCAACTGGTATGTAGCTCAATATGCCCTCAGCAGAAGGAAGATATGGTCAGTGGGATGCAAAGAGCCAGTTGAGAGTTAAGCTGGCCATACACTGGCCCGATTTGCGGCCGTTTCGACAGCAGATTCGATCACTGGGATCGAATCTGCTGCCAATCGTTAGCACTAAACGCACCCGCCGATCCGATTTCCTCCCGAAATCTGATCGGTCCGTCGATCGCGCCGTGCGGAAAAATACCGTCGATCGCCCGCGGGTAGGGAGCGCGTCGCTAGTGGCGGCCGATCCGATACAGGCATACATTACCTGACGCTGGCTCCCGGGCATCTTCTCCGCGCTGCACCGCTCTGTTCCTGCTTCCATCCCAGCGTACATTAACTTCCTGTGTCACTGCAGTGACCAGGAAGTTCAAATAGAGGGCGCTCTATTTAAACTTCCTGGTCACGGAGTGACACAGTGTACGCTGGGATGCGGTGCAGCGTGGAGAAGAGGACCCGGAGCCAGCTTTAGGTAATGTATACGCAGCCCACCACACAGCAATGATAAATCAATGGGCTGTTCACAGTGCCCACGTTGCGTTACATTGTAACGCAGCACGTCTACGTAACGTACTGTATGCAGTACATTACACGCGGCTAAGCCGCGTTAGACTGTTTGCACATGCTCAGTGGGGGACGAGAGGAGGCGGGGAGATGCCGCTACAGTAGCCGCGCACATGGCTACTTAATATGCACTGCTGATTGGCCGGCGGGACCACGTGATGCGGAGTGTCTCACTCCGCATCACGTGGTCCCGCCGGCCAATCAGCGCCACTCTGGGAGACCTTATGCGGATAGAGCCGCGTTAGGCGGCTCACTCTACCGTCCTCTCCCGCACCACCATGCGTTGCGTTAGGGGCACGTTATGCGACCATAACGTCCCCTAAAACGCAACGTCCTGGTGTGAAACCAGCCTAAAACATAAAAATGATGGCGTCATCAAGCCGGGACCCGGCACTTAGCGTCAATACAGCAGGGATGCCGGCCAGAGCAGAGGGGAGCGCCGATCGTCGGGGGAATGGCAGGGAGGTGAGTCGATCCTCTTCTTCCCCCCCCCCCCCCCCCCGCCCGCGGCTGCCGCAGCTCTGTAAGTGATCACTACGCTCCGCCAGTGATCGTAGTGATCACATGATCAGCAGCCATACGCGATGGCTGCTGATCCACTGAGGGGAGATGTCGGCTGTCATATGACAGCTTAATCTCTTCTCTCCGGTGCGCATGATCGCGTCGGGGCGGTTTGTTAGCGCGGTCGTTGAATCAACGTCCAGTCAGGGCGGTAGCACCACCTGCTGGACGTAGATTCAAATTACGTCGGCCCCCAAAAGGTTAATATTGTGCAGCTCCCCCTGGTGGTCCGGCCTAGACTCCATAAGACCTGCAAAGTTGTCCTCTAGAAAGTTATAATGGTCACAGAAATGCAGCAGTTTTGTCATAATAAACTGCCAGTCAGAAATGTCTACCTCTCAATGCCCGTCTGTATTTCAGAATTAGAATCAATTTATTTTGCCAAGTAAGCTTGCACTTACAAGGAATTTGTCTTGGCAGTTGCTTAACAAACACAAACAAAAACAATACAAGGACAGACAGTGTGTATATTACTAGTCAAGGACAGTATGTGAGTATAGTGCTAGTAAGCAATGTGAGAATTGTTCATTTACAGTTCTGAGCTGATTACTTTCAAGTTCTAGTAGCTCTAACGTGGTTCTGCATTAAGTATGGCTACCACTTGAGGAAAAAAGCTGTTCCTGTGTCTAGAAGTTTTAGTTGCAATTGACCGAAATCTTAAGGTGGGTACAGACATCACATAAAAGTCTTTGGAAAAGGCAAGATCACCGACCAATTTTACCCCCTTCATGTAGTATGAGAGCCACACCTACACAGTCTATTCTGTTGAGCTGAATTCCATATCAGATACACATTTTTGAAAGATGCTGCACACAAAGTTGCTGTACACATGCAAAAGATCCGTTCCTGCAAAAGATCCGTTCCTGAAAAATGCATTCATGCTCTATGATATCTGCAGATCCTCATACACACCTTGTTTAACAGATGGTTATCTGCAGATCAGACAATCATCTGAAGATCCATCCTGGTGGATCTGATCTGCAGATGAATGTCTGTTAAACAAGGTGTGTATGAGATCTGCAGATATCATAGACTATGAATGCATTTTGCAGGAACTGATCTGTTGCAGGAACTGATCTGTTGCAGGAACTGATCTGTTGCATGTGTAAAACTGGTCTTTGATCTTTCATTTTATAAAGACTTTTATCAGATGTGTGTACCCACCTCTACTCCTGAAGGCATGCGCTGGAAGATGGAGTGAGCTGGGTGAGAGGGGTCAGAGGCAATTTTGGTAGTTCTCTTTCTGCACCTGCTAGCATAAAGATCCTGCAGGGAAGGTAAGCTACAGCCAATTATCCTTTCCGCTGATCGGATGATGCGCTGCAGCCTCCCCTTTTCTAATGCTGAGCAGGAGCTGAACCATACAGTCATAGATGATGTTCTGGTGGATTCGATGATTGCAGTGTAGAACTGCACCATTAGATTTTTGAAGTTGTCCAAACTTTCTCAGCTGCCGTAGTTGGTACAGGATGTACCAACTACGGCAGCTGAGAAAGTTTGGATAACCTCAAACTTGTTGGACAACCCACAACCTGTTGCGCTTTCTTGAAGATAGTGGCAGTGTTGTTGTCCCATTTTAGGTTGTTTGAGATTGTGGACCAAAGAAACTTGAATGGCTCTACCTGGGTTATTGTGGATCCATTTATGGTTAAGGGGAGGTGCTGGAGGGGGAGATTTCCTAATTAGCACTGTGTGCACTTAGGCGTAGAGAGAGTCACATGATCAAAACCGCTGTTACGTTTTTTGGTTTGCTTTTATCTGGTTTATGATTATCTCCTCTCTCCCGCAGTGACCACGGTGGCCATCATCGAGAGTGGCTCGCCCAACATCGCCGTCGCTGTCCTCCTCAGCTTCTGCCTCGTCTTCGTCATCATCAGCGTCTACTTCTACTATCAAGTCGGACGCCGACCCAAGAAAATCTAAACTCCTTTCCTTTTCCAGGGGGGCGTGCTTTCTTCTCTCCTGGACAGGGGATTGTAACGGTTTTAATTCACGATCACGGAACTCAGAAACTGTGGCTCCGAGGACCCGTCCGCACCACACCTGCCCGTGAGCCGTCAGTGCGCTGCAGCGAGTCGCCCTGATGTGTAGTATAGACTGGAAGAGACGATTGCCGATTACCAGGCCTGACGAGCTGCTGCATGCACAGTAAACACTTCCTGTTCATATTTTAGCTTCCTTTGTGCGAATCCTTGTTGTGTGTTTTTCCACCTCCTGTAACCGCCTGTTGGCGAGCCTTAGCATGCTCCCACATATCTGGGGTATTCATCATCCTTCAAGTTATTCCGGAATACCATTCACCTCTTCAACGTTACATTTATCGTTTTAATCACCAGATCGGACACACGTTGACCTGGATCTCTACTGCCAACACATTTCATGGTTCATTCAAGTTCGCTAGCGCATGGGCTGTCGGAGTAGTGCCTTGTATCCCCCTCTGGCAGCCACGGGGTAAACATTCCAGTGGTGAAAGAAGGTCTCCGATCATTCCTGGGCCTTCTTCAGACTGGGATTAAACGCAATTTGCTTGATGGAGTTATGGAGCCCCCTTGTGGTGGATTTGGGGTACTGCCAGGAAAAAGGGTCTTGTCAGTTTGGTAATGGAGAAAGTCGCATTTTATTAGGACCGTTCCCTTGAGAAAAGTCTCTTTTCCTCCCCTTTGGACGCACGTGTGCTCGTTGTCGTAGATGGACTTTGGAATGCTGCTGGGAATGTGACACAGACAGGTCTGTTTCCTGTATTCCGGGGAAGAGATTTCCCCTCGCGCGTTGCTGACAGGATGTTACTTTCCACAGAAGGAAATACAAAGAGGAAATGTGGATCTTTTTGCCGATTTCCAGGAGAATGATTTATTGAGCTGAAAAAAGTGTTTTGCATTTCGTTGTCCCCCCAGCCTTCAGGCCGAACGCCAGGTCTCTACGTGACGGATTAAAGTGTTACTCGCCTAGCCAAATAGACAGAAGGGCAGAAAAATCATCAACTTTGCAAATGAAACCTGTTTGGTCCCTGTTGTACAATCGTGTTCTGTTTTGCTATAAGGAGGTGGAGTTATCGGTGGAAGCGTCATACACAGCAGCCTCAATCAATTGTCCGAGAGCAAAAGTCCATACACATAAGGTGAGAGTTATATGAAGGCTGTCATATTTATTTCCTTTTAAGCAATACCAGTTGCCTGGCAGCCCTGCTGATCTATTTGGCTGCAGTAGTTTCTGAATCACACCAGAAATAGGCATGCAGCTAATCTTGTCAAATCTGTCAAAATTTGTCAGAAAAACCTGATCTGCTGCATGCTTGTTCAGGGCCTATGGCTGAAAATATTAGAGGCAAGAGGATCAGCAGGATAGCCAGGTAACTGGTATAGCTTAAATGGAAATAAATATGGCAGCCTCCATACCCCTCTCTCCACAGTTCTCCTTTAAGTGGAGTACGCACGTCAGGTTAAAATGTGCAAACTGAGGAATTTATGTCAAAGAAAGCCACAGCACTGGGTGTTCCGTGATTCTGGGCATACAGTAGATCCGATCCACCTCCAGAGATCTCTCCTGTGTTGTTTGTGCTTATAGTGCACCTCAGTGCACCCCAAAAAAGCCAAGGGGAATTCTCCCAGTGGATAAAATTCAAAGGCAACCTTATTTATAAAGGTATCCCCTGACGACGGCGAAACGCTGAAACTAGTCGGGACGAGAGCGGGCTATGAAGTATCCCAGAAGTATTCTCTGTATTACCACAAGGGTGGGAAGCGAACAATCCGGAGAGGGTCCTAAGTGGCACAGAACCCTCAGAACGTGAGTGACACTTGCTTATGCCTGCTTAATGTTCTTTTATAAATAAAGTTGCCTTTGAATTTTATCCACTGGGGGAATCCCTCTTTGCATTTTTTGGGGTGCACTGAGGTGCACTATAGGCACAAACGACACAGGAGGGATCTCTGGAGGTGGATCGGATCTACTGTATGCCTAGAATCACGGAACACCCAGCGCTGTGGCTTTCTAAGGCCCAGTGCACACCAAAAACCGCTAGCAGATCCGCAAAACGCTAGAGGTTTTTGGAGCAGATTTCAGAGCGATTCTAGGCATGTGTAGAGACGTTTTCTAAACATGCCTAGCGTTTTCTGGAGCGTTTTTGTGTAGCAGATTACAAATATTGTTACAGTAAAGCTGTTACTGAACAGCTTCCGTAACAAAACCGCCTGAAAAACCACCCTGATCTGGCGTTTTTTAGAGCGGTTTTCCACTTTCCTATACCTTAACATTGAGGCAGAAACGCCTCAGAAATCTAAAAAATGCTGCAGCCCCTGAGTTTGCGTTTGTGGAAAAAACGAGCCGCTCTGGTGTGCACCATCCCATTCACTTTCATTAGCCAAGCGGTTTTCCCCCTGCAAGCGTTTTAAAAAAACGCTCCAAAACCGCTCCGTTGTGCACAAGCCCTATGACTGTTTCTGTGGGTGAAAGAGGATGTATCCCAGGCACGGCTGCAGAGGTTGTACTTTGAAAGAGAGAAAAAGGCTATCATTTTGGGGCGCCTCTAAAAATTAATCTTGAAGAATTTATCTGTTGCTTAGGGGAGGTTTGAAAGACTGATACCGAAAGACTGATGGATAAATATCTTTCGTCTGGATCTTTTGTGAACTTTTTTGCAAAGATTAACTGCAGATTTTCTTTGATCTTTCACTTGTCAAATACTTTTATCTCCTGTGTGTGCCCAGCTTTTAGTATTCAAAATCTGTTTCCCCTCATACTACATGGCCTCATGCTAGCACAGCCGCCCCAGGCACCTTGCATGCAAATATATTGCAAATTGTATGCCGCTGCAGTGTTCTTCCCAGAATTTTTTTCCAGCCGGGTGGCATGAAAAAGCAGCCAGGTGGGGCGAGATGAAAACGCAGGGCAACTCTGCTTACAGCATAGGAGGTGGTGAGCCGAAGACAGCCGGGTGGTCACCAAATCTAGCCGAGTGGAGCACCCGGCTAAAAGAGCCTGGGGAGAACGCTGCGCTGTGAATTGGACTAACCCATTTGATTGATTGGCACTAGGGATGGTCAGTTAGATCCTAATCATTCAGAGTTGATGCGAATATGTGCAAGTTGTAAATCTACATATCAAACACAGGAGCTGCTTTGATAGGTGAATTCCCAAGCTGCTTACATTTGCATAAAATCTCCCAAGCTTGGAATGATTAGAATCTTGTTTGCAGTCCCTGATTGGCTCACATCCGAGCTGCAGGCCATCTGCGTTTTATGTCAGCCGAAACGTATCTTATTGACTATTTGTACTTTTGTACTGCCATTGTTTTCCCTGCAGTGGGGCTCCTCCCACTTGTCCTCTGTATACCCCTCCCCCCTCCATAGAACAGTGAAAATCACAATTGTTTGTTTCAGGGGATAGTTACTAAGTAGGGAGTCAATAAAATGCATGTAATTTTGGGAAGATGCTGTAATATGCAAATGTATTCAGCTTGAAAATGTAACCAATCAAATCTTGCTGAGGTAAAATTAAATTGGTACATCTTCAAGCTGCACACATTTTCTTTTAAAATTTGCATAATACTGCATCCACTTGAAATGATTTGCATCTCACTGCCCATTCCTATTACTGAGCATGTGTACACAGTTTCACTGTACTTCTTGGACCACGTATGTCACATGAGTGCGACTCTGACTCTTATCTGTATTTTAAAGTGATGTTATGTTTCCATGGTTACAGTTAATTTATGCTTGCATGGAAGCTGTCATGTTTCTGGTGGTGTCAGCACTGCACACAGATCAGGGAAAATTCAGATGGTTTTCAGTTTGCTTTTCAACAGGTGTCTCAGTTTTCTGATTTCAGAAATGGATAATAGGGACAAGAAAAGCAATTTATCAGGTTTGTTTGCCAAAAAAATTGTATAGGTTAGAGCTTATATCTGTTATACAAGCAGAAAGTGGTTATAAATCCCAGTTAGGTATTCACTTCTACACCGGACCTGACATAATACTAATTTGGACCCCTGGTTGTTTAGTCTTCTGTTATTTTTTATGGAGCAATGTGTACTATATGTAACTTAAAGGAACCCGAGGTGAGAGGAATATGGAGGCTGCCATATTTATTTCCTTGTAAACTATGCCAGTTGCCTGGCAGCCCTGTTGATCTTCTGGTATAAGTAGTGTCTGAGTCAAAACCCTGGAACAAGCATATGGCTAATCCAGTGAAACCTGAGTCAGAATACCGAATCTGCATATGCATGGCTAAAAGTATTAAGCCCCATCTAAACCATACAATTTTTTGTCTGATTCGATTCAGCAATTTTGGGTACCCGAAGTCGGTGATTTCATAAACTGAGGAGTTGGAGTCGGAAGATTGTTGTACCGACTCCACAGCCCTGGTTTCAGGTTTGTGATTCAGACTCTACTGCAGCGAAAGAGATCAGTAGGAAAGCCAGGCAACTGGTATTTGTTAGAAGAAAATAGGCCACCATATCCTTTAAAGGACACCCGATGTGAAAATAAACTCGTAAGATAAAAAATTGCATCTATCCTTCTCCTGGAAATTACTTTTTTTTTTTTTTTAGATATCCCACAGCTGTATTGTATTTTTAAATGTACTTTTTAAGTTTTTATTGTTTCTGCTCAATGACACATTTATTGAAGTATGCCAGAGCTAAAATCTATGAACATTTGACCCTTTGTATCTCTCCTGCTCTGATGATCCATTTTCTGCTAGGAAAGTGTTCTATGACTGTAATTCATTATCAGTGAGGGTCACACTGTAGTCTGGCCCAGTCCTGACTCAGACAGGAACTGCTACTTACATACCTGATGTTTAACTCTTTCAGGCAGAGAAAGAAAAAAAGGAACACAGCATAGTTATGTGTGTGCTAGTCACTGTACATACCCATGTCTATCATCATGTCACTTGTCACCTCAGGTGTCCTTTCAGTCTGTAATGCAGCTGTGTGTATCTGCTAATCTTCATTCACTCAGACATTTGAGTCGGCCGGCTGTCTAGAGAGTGATTAAACCTCTAACAATCTGAAAGAGAAAAATCATGAAAATGTAACCATAACAAATATCCCTTCATCCAGCAATGTCACGGAGTTCTCTTTTAAGGTGCAGTGATTTTATATGCGAGTCATGGAACTGCGGGGTGAGGCTAGTGTTCCCGGGGGGGAAGCGTGATAAGTGAGGACCCTCCATGCTGTTACACAGAGAGTCTGCCATCACATTATCTCCATCTCTCCTGGAGGATTCTGATGACTTTATTATGGACCAGTGACCGTTCAGATTCCGGATTTATTATCGACAGGTACACTTTAAGCCCCGCCTCCCACCTCCATAAATAAGATATTGTGAAGCCTGATCTATATTTTGTTTATTTTGTGTGTTTTAAAACTGAATACCTCAGTATCTTCCATAATAAAATATGCATTGTGCAGCTCTGAGTACGGAACTGATTATTCCTTGTATTTCAGCTACGATCCATTTTACACTCTGTCCTATTACTGATTTCTCTGTGTTATTTGCTGTAACCGGTTTTTTGATGGATTCTTATGGACAGTTAGAATTGTTGTTTATTATTTGTCCCTTTTTTTTCTCTAAAGGACCAATGTTGCAAAAATTAAAAAATGTAAATTATACATAAAAGCATATGTTGCTGGCACTTACTGTAAGTAGTAAAAATCTCCTATATCACAGTCATTTACAGTTAGTAGAAATCTGACATTACCGACAAGTTTTGAGCTAGTCCATCTCTCCATGGGGGATTCTCAGCATGGCCTTTATTCTTTATTAAGACACTCCCTGAAAAGGATTTTGTACAAAGATGCTGGCCAGCCTCCCTGCTCGCTGCACACTTTTTTGGCAATTGGACGGAGCAACTGCCATTCACTTAGTGCTTTTGAAAATAAAGAAAACCCTGAGAATCCCCCATGAGGAGATGGGCTAGTCCAAAACCTGTCGGTTCTGTTAAATTTCTACTACTTATTGTTATTGACAGTGCACAGAGAAACGCATTTCAGCTGAAGTCATAATAAAGGACAACTGTAGTAAGAAGACTACAGGGGCTGCCATATTTATTTCCTGTTAAATAATATCAGTTGCCTGGTAGCCCTGCTGATCTATTTGGCTGCAGTGTAGTGTCTTATGCTGGGCATAGACGGTAAGATCCGGCTGCTCGCTTAGCCGCTGGATCGACTCCCGCTGCGTCCCCGCTGGCGCTTCCTTATCTTCCGCTCGATTTCCGCTATTGTCCGCCCGCGGGTATCGAGCAGGGAATTGATCCGCGCGGTGATCGGACCTGTCGGGAATTATCAATCGAGCTATCAGCGGCTTGATTGATGAGACGAAATGCACCGTCTATGCCCAGCGTAACACAAGAAACAAGCATGCAGACAATGTCAGAAACACCTGATCTGCTGCATGCTTGTTCATTGTTCTTTGGCTAAAAGTATTCTGCTTTATACACACTTGAGATAAAAGTCTTTAGAAAAGGCAAGATCACAGACCAATTTTACCCCCTTCCATGTAGTATGAGAGCCATACCCTACACAGTCTATTCTATGGAGCTGAACTCCCCATCAGACAGAAATCTTACCCCCTTCCATGTAGTATGAGAGCCACACCTACACAGTCTATTCTATGGAGCTGAACTCCCCATCAGACAGAAATCTTACCCCCTTCCATGTAGTATGAGAGCCATACCCTACACAGTCTATTCTATGGAGCTGAACTCCCCATCAGACAGAAATCTTACCCCCTTCCATGTAGTATGAGAGCCACACCTACACAGTCTATTCTATGGAGCTGCACTCCCCATCAGATAAAATCTTTGCAAGATGCTGCACACACAGATGCCCGTACACACTCAAAAGATCATTATCTGCAAAAGATCTGTTCCTGCAAAAGATCCATTCCTGCAAAATGCATTCATAGTCTATGAGATCTGCAGATCCTCATACACACTTGATTTAACAGACAATCATCTGCAGATCATCTGCAGATCAGATCCACCAGGATGGATTTTCAGATCTGCAGCTGATTGCCAGATATGCAGATGAAGTCTGTTAACCAAGGTGTGTATGATGATCTGCAGATCTCATAGACTATCATTGCAATTTGCAGGAACGGATCTTTGGCAGGAACAGATCTTTTGCAGATACTGATCTTTTGTGTCTGTACAGCATCTGTGTGTGCAGCATCTTGCAAAGATTTTTATCTGATGGGGAGTTCAGCTCCATAGAAAAGACTGTGTAGAGTATGGCTCTCATACTACATGGAAGGGGGTAAAATTGGTCTGTGATCTTGCATTTTCCAAAGACTTTTATCTCAAGTGTGTATGAAGCATTAGAGGCAGAGGATCAGCAGTGCTGCCAGGCAACTGGTTTTGCTTAAAAGGAAATAAATATGTCAGCCTCCATATACCTCTCACTACAGTTGTCCTTTAAAGGGAATCTGAAGTGAAAATAAACTTATGAGATAGTGATTTGTATGTGTAGTACATAACATTGAACATTAGTAGCAAAGATATGAGTCTCATATTGTTTCCAGTACAGGAAGAGTTAAAGTGTACCTAAACTCAGAACTTCCTCTCTGCTCTAAAAGATAAGCAACAACATAATAACCTTTAAACAAAAAAAACATTTCTTTGTTACAGCTGCTACAGATCCTAAAATAAATCTGCTGTGTGTCTACTTTCTGCTTTCATGGAAGCAGACATAAATGAGCTTACCTGCAATAGGCAGTCATGTGACACAGGGAAGAGATCAGATGAGGGGGAATTAGACGAGCTAAACTCTCTAAACACATACAGGGTGCATTTCTCTTTGATTTCCTTCTGTCCTGAGCAAGAGTTCAGGTCCACTTTAAGAAACTTCACTTGTTATCTATGCAAAAGAGCTTCTGTAAACTGTCTGACCAAGTTTGGTTGGCTACAGTGCGGTTTTCTGGAGCACTTATACATCAAAGAAACAGTAAGGCAGAATTAGGCCTGGAACCCACTAGAACGCACAAAACGCAATCGCTAGTGATTTGTGATAGCGTCTTGGGAGGGATTTCCCTGCTCCTATACAATACATTCGAATGGAAAAGCTCCCAAAATGCTGCATGTCCTGCGATTGCCATTTGCCTAATCACAATCACTCTAGTGGAATCTGTCCCATCCATTTACATTAGCAGAGCGTTTAGGGAAATCGCTAACGACTGAAAACGCTCCCTAAATGCTCAAAAAAAACCTCTCTAGTGGGTCCCCGGCCTCAGATGAGATTTTTACTGCAGGGAAGCTGATGGAATGCAGAGAGCTGCGATTTCTCAGCCTCTGCTGACATTACAAGCTGGAAGCTCATTGCTTGGCTCAGTGGCCAGACACAGCTTTTGTTCAGACCCCAAACTCCTCTCCACATGAATCACTGCTTCTCCTCTTTTTTTCTTTTAACACTCTGCCCCTGTGTGGTCATCTGCTGCTACTGCACTAAAAATTAATTTAACCATTAAAGAGGATCTGTCAGCCATTCTATCTCAGGAAAAAACATATATAAGTAAATAAATACTTGCTCTACACACACAACACATGTATCGTACTGTCCACATTTTGATTTTAGTGATTTTTCTACAGTAAAAAAACGCAAAAATCCTTTTCCGCATTTCCCATTTTAAGTGTGGCTATTTTGAATCCAATCCTAATGTTATTTTCTCCCTTACTCTCCTTTGCCTGATTGTGTATGCATTGCCCGCCCACCACTATAGAAAGTGCATTGTCTCAGCATGAGAAATATTGGCCAATCAGAGAGGAACAGAGGTGTGGGAGGGGAAAACTGGAGGGAAAGAGGCTTCAGCCAATCAGACTGCCTTAGCTAAGTCTGAGGGGAAGTAGAGAAGCAAAAAAGGACAACCCAGCATGCCCTGCAACTTCCTTTTTGTGTACCAAATTTTGTGTGTACCAAATAAGAGTCAGGTAAACTGGGGAATTATCATTTATCAACAAGAAAAGTAATAGTGATTTTAACTTTTGGATTGCCTGGTTAGCATCCTTATTACTAGTTTACCAGATAAAAATAAAGAATTGGTTTTATGCCCGACAGTTACTCTTTAACCATTTATGCCACCTGGATGTGATTGTCACGTCCAGGTGGCTGCTGTAACGCTGCTGCGCGCTCCCACGCACACATGTAGCCCGGAGATCAATGAATGGGAACATAGTTGCCATTCATTGATCTAAGTCCCTGGTAGAAAGACAGACTGCTTCTTATCAGAAGTTGCCGTCTTTCTGATTAAAAAAAGGTTCCCGTCCTCCTTATGCTTCCTGGAAGCGAGAGTAGACTTTGGCCACAAGATGGCGATAGTCACTTTTTTTTTTTAGTCCAGGAAGCAAATAGTAAAACTACACAATGCATATGTTTTTCAATGAAATAAACACACATTACATTTAAAATTAACTGTTTACCTCCCTCATCAAAAATTACCCAAATAAAATGTTTTTTAATGAAAAAAAAAATTACAGTTGAAAAACAAATCATAAATAGTTACTGAAGGGTCTGAACTTTTTTAATATGCATATGAAGAGGATATATTACAATTATTTTTTAAATTATAAGCTTGTAAATTGTGATGGACGCAAAACTGAAAACATGTATTTTAAAGCTATAATGGCTGAAAACTGAGAAATAATGAATTTTTTTCCATTATTTTCTTAATATTCCTGTGAAAATGCATTTAGAAAAAAATAATTCTTAGCAAAATGTACCTCCCAAAGAAAGCCTAATTGGTGGCGGAAAAACAAGATATAGATCCATTCATTGTGATAATTAGTGATAAAGTTATTGGTGAATGAATGGGAGGTGAAAATTGCTCTGATGCATAAGGTGAAAAATACCCGGGGGCTGAAATAGTTAATCACCATTTCTGCTCCTTTTTCTTTTAACACTCTGCCCCTCTGTGGCCATCTGCTGCTACTGCACCAAAAATTAACCATTAACCTCCCTGGCGGTTTATTTATTTTGCCAGGGAGGCTGCAACGTGGTTTTTTTTTAATAAAAAAAAAAATATTTCATGCAGCCAACTGAAAGTTGGCTGCATGAAAGCCCACTAGAGGGCGCTCCTGTTGCGTTCTTTCGATCGCCTCCGGCAATCGAAAGTAACAAGATAGGCCGCAATGAGCGGCCTATCTTGTTTCGCTTTTGTCGTCGCCATGGCGACGAGCGGAGTGACGTCATGGACGTCAGAGCCGCCCGATCCAGCCTCTAGCGCCGGCCGGAACTGTTTGTTCCGGCTGCGCTGGGCTCGGGCGGCTGGGGGGACCCTCTTTCGCCGCTGCACGTGGCGGATCGCCGCGGAGCGGCGGCGATCGGGCAGCACACGCGGCTGGCAAAGTGCCAGCTGCGTGTGCTGCTTTTTTCAGAATTGAAATCGGCCCAGCAGGGCCTGAGCGGCGACCTCCGGCGGCATACCCCGAGCTCAGCTCGGGATTACCGCCAAGAAGGTTAAAGGATAGCAGAACTGAAAGGCTCTGGTAAAAACTGAAGCTGTAGTGGGTAGGGGGCAATTATGAAATGTCACCGCACTTCCCGTTCCCCTCCATCCCCTCTCTTCTCCGGTTCCGTCCTGGGCGACTTTAGGGACTCCAAACCCTGACCTACTACGCCACGCATGTGCAGCATGTCTGTTCTGCACCCCTGTGGCCACGCGGAGTGACATTACAGAACAGAAGTGCGCTCGTAAACGCTCCTCCCCTCGCCCCCCCCAGGTCTCCGATCAACGCTCGCGTGCTCCTGTCCTGTGACGTCACTACGCGGCTACAGGGGAGCAGAGCGGACATACTGCACATGTGCAGCACAGTATATCTGCGTTTGGAGTCGCCCAGGAGTACAGGACTGACCAGAAAAGAGTGGCAGGCAGTGGAGGGGAATGGGAGGTACAGTGAGTATTTGATTATTTCCCCCCACCCACTACAGCTTCAGATTCGGCTCTACTATCCATTAAATGGTTGATATCAGTCTCATATTGTTTCCAGTACAGGAAGGGCTCGATTTACCAAGCGGTGCAAAGTGTTAGCACCGTGGTGAAAAGGCCCTCTTCACGCCTAAAGTCACTTTAGGCATGATAAGAAGGGCTTCGCGCGAAGTTTCCGCGCGTAAAGTTTTGCGCGCGCTCCCACGTGCGTGCGCGCGAAGCGCCCCTCACTTCGCGCGATGCGCCCATTAAACCCTATGGGACTTTGCGCGCGCGCCTGTGCGGGTGCGCGCGCAAAACTTTGCGCGCGATAACTTCGCGCGAAGTGCAGCCAAAAACGGTGCTAACTCAGTGGTGAAGAGGTCATCACGCCTAAAGTCCTTTAGGCGTGATAACTGGGTTAGCACCGCTTGGTGAATCGAGCCCGAAGAGTTAAAGGAGAAATGTAGTGAGAGGTATATGGAGGCTGCCATATTTGTTTCCTTTTAAGCAATACCAGTTACCTGGAAGCCCAGCTGATCCTCTGCCTCTAATACTTTTAGCCATAGACCCTGAAGAAGCATGTGTTTCAGGTGTTTCTGACATTTTTGTTAGATCTGACAAGATTAGCTACATGCATGTTTCTGGTGTGATTCTCCAGGCAGATAACTCAGCAGGGCTGCCAGGCAACTGGTATTGCTTAAAAGGAAATAAATATGGCAGCCTCCATATACCTCACTTCAGCTGTCCTTTAACCACTTTACCCCCAGCGGTGCGTATTTCTCCGTCCCTTTTTCCACCCTGTTAACACCAGGGACAGAGAAATCCGCACCTGATGCCGCTCCCGCCGCTGTCGCGCTCCCGCTCGCTCGTCCGCGCGCTCGTGCACGCCGCCGCCCGCTCGGAGATCAATGAACGGGAACAACCATTCCCGTTCGTTGATCCAAGCCCCTGCGATGATCAGCTGCTTCTATGAGAAGCAGTGCGATCATTGTGAAAAACAATAAGTTTCCCAGCCTCATAACACTTCCTGCAAGCATCCTTCCAGATGCTTGCAGCACGCATAAACAAAAAAGTTACTGTGGCCATCTTGTGGCCAAATAATAAAACTACACCCTAAAGCATTTTTCATATACAAATACATTAGTTATATACTAAAAATTCATTACCTCCCACACTCCCCAATATTTTTTTTTTGTAATTAAAAAAAAAAAAAAAAAAAAAAAATTTACAATAAAAAAAAAAACATAAATAGTTACCTTAGGGACTGAACCTTTTAAATATTTATATCAAGAGGGTATAACACTGTTACTTTATAAACTATGGGCTTGTAATTAGGGATGGACACAAAACTGAAAAAAATGCACCTTTATTTCCAAATAAAATATTGGCGCCAAACATTGTGATAGGGACAAAATTTAAACGGTTTTATAACCGGGACAAATGGGCAAATACATTCCATGGGTTTTAATTACAGTAGCATGCATTATTTAAAAACCATAAAGGCCAAAAACTGAAAAATAATACATTTTCCCACATTTTTTCCTATTTTCTCATTAAAACACATTTAGAATAAAATAATTCTTGGCATAATGTCCCACCTAAAGAAAGCCTAATTGGTGGCAAAAAAAAACAAGGTCTAGTTCATTTCATTGTGATAAGTAATGATAAATTTATAGACGAATGAATGGAAGGAGCGCTGAAAGGTGAAAATTGCTCAGGTGCTCAAGGGGTAAAACCCCTCAGTTGTGAAGTGGTTAAGAGACTTCAATTGTTATCTATGCAAAACAGCTTCTCTGAGCTATTTCATATACCTTGAGCGCTGTTTTCTGGTTCACATATAAATCAAATAAACGGTCAGAGGGCTGTGCACACCAAGACCTCTATTCGCTAGGCTTAATCAAACACTTTATCGAATGTTTGATAATTTACCTAATGGGTAAAATCTAATGTTGAATTCACTAAGGTGTGATAGATTTATTGAACGTTTTATTGATAACATTTGATAACTATATAACACCTTAATGTATTTCAATGGGATGGATCAAAATAGAGCAATTTGTTTTTTCTCCAAAGGCAAACTCTGGTCCTGCAGCATTTTGGCTGATTTCTGAGGCGATTCAGCCTCAATGTTAAAGGAATACTATTAAACTTAACCAATTTCTGTCAGTATCATAAATCAAAATTGCAACAACAGTCTGTGCGAACAGAGCATATCTTTTTGCTGTGCAGTGTATTTTTTTTTTTTTTCTAATTTACCTTCTAGATGCCATCGCCTGACAAACTGATGGCGACGGGTAATGGGGCAACTCATTATGTCAGAGGGGATTCCTTTTTTACAGTGCGGCAGTGCATTATGCTAGTTTCATATTCCCCCACATCAGTGCGCATTATAGAGCATGTGACCCGCCGAAGCCTGCTATGAGGAGCGAGAGACAACCGCTCTCGCTCCTATTCTGCCCAGCCAATCGCCCCATAGGGAGACTTCCGTGTGTCGGGCTGCCATTGCTACGCGACGGCAAAAATATAAGCTGGAGGAGGGCACGTCATGATCTTCCCTTCGGCCCCTGCTTCCGATCCTGGAGCCGAAGGGCAGATCATGACGCACCCTCCTCCAGCTTATATGTTCTTGTGCGCTCTACGGCCAGCCCATAAAGCCCCCTCCTGCTGCATGAGTAATAAGCCGCACGGAGCTGAAAGCATTGCAACTCTTTCTGCAGTAATCAGCAAATTCTGACACACCCATCAATCATTCTGCATTAACAACTCTTTGGTTTGATGCAAATCTGCAGACAGAACCCAAGGTAAGAATGCGGACACAACACTTGCCAAAAAACGTGTCATGATTATCTCTTAACTGAAGGGGATGCATTTCAGTGTGTTTGGAGGTGGGCTTTCTTTGATGGGAGGAGATTTTTGGGGTTAGGCTTTTATCGATGGGAGGGACATCTTCTGGGGTTGGGCTTTCATTAATGGGAGGGACATCTAATAGGGTTGGGCTTTCTTTGATGGGAGGGGCTTCTTTTGGGGTTAGGCTTTCATTGATAGGAGGGACATCTTCTGCGGTTGGGCTTTCATTAATGGGAGGGACATCTAATGGGTTTAGGCTTTCATTGATGGGAGGGGGCTTCTTTTTGAATTATGCTTTCATTAATGGGAGGGACATCTTCTGGGGTTGGGCTTTCATTGATGGGAGGGACATCTCCTGGGGTTGGGCTTTCATTGATGGGGGGGGCTTCTTTTTGGGTTATGCTTTCATTAATGGGAGGGACATCTGGGGTTGGGCTTTCATTGATGGGAGGGACATCTTCTGGGGTTGGGCTTTCATTGATGGGAGGAACATCTCCTGGGGTTGGGCTTTCATTGATGGGAGGGACATCTCCTGGGGTTGGGCTTTCATTGATGGGGGGGGGGGCTTCTTTTTGGGTTATGCTTTCATTAATGGGAGGGACATCTGGGGTTGGGCTTTCATTGATGGGAGGGATATCTTCTGAGGTTTGGCTTTCATTGATTCGAGGGACATCTCCTGGGGTTGGGCTTTATTGATGGGAGGGGCTTCTTTTTGGGTTAGGCTTTCATTGATGGGAGGGCCTTCTTTTTGGGTTAGGCTTTCATTGATGGGAGGGACATCTTCTGGGGTTGGGCTTTCATTGATGGGAGGGGCTTCTGGGATTGGTTCAATGTTTTTTGCAAACGATTGTATTCTCAATCAGATTTTTCCCCCATGCAGTGCCTCTGAAAACTGATACAGATAAAAATCTATTCATTAAGCTGAGAGAAATATGGAGGCTGCCATATTTATTTCCGTTTAAACAATACAGATTGCCTGGCAGTCCTGCTGATCCTCTACCTCCTACTACCTTTAGCCATGGGCCCTGAACAAGCATATGCTGATCAGGTGCTCTGACCGAAGTGTGACTGGATTAGCTGCCTGCTTGTTTCAGGTGTGTGATTCCAACCCTACTGATGCCAAATGCTGTAGATCAGCAGGACAGCCAGGCAATGTGCATTGTTTAAAAGGAAATAATTATCCCTCTCACATCGGGTTTCCTTAAAGGTAGCCATACATTTATAAATTATCATCAGATACGACCATCAGGTAGATGAATCTATCGGATGTGTGCTCTACACTATTAACAGTTCAATCCAGTGACACGCTATGGACCATCAATCTGCCACCGCTCTCGACCCAATGACGATTAACCTACATTTTCCATCTAGACCGATCAGTCTATTTCACCGATTGCTAGAAATCCATGCAACAGGCGGCCTGATCGAACATTCAGACAATCAGGTATCAACAGGAGAAATTGATACGTGTATGGCCACCTTTAGCATTGGGCGGCGGTGAACCTGATAGGAGTGAAATGTTTGCTGGTCGACTAGTGAACCCCCAAGCTTGCATTCTGGGGTTCCCAAACCTGCCATGTATTCTTCCACTGAACCCCAGCTCGCTGCTGGCCCTGGTCCCCTCCCACCCCTTCTCGGATTTCCGTCTTAAAATCCTGGAGCCTTGGCCAATCCATCCATCATCTCCAGCGCTCTGCTGATGTCAATGCCTCAGACAAGAGGGATGGATGGACTGCACATCTAGCTCTCTATGATCTGTAGGCGGGTCATCAGTGCAGTGCTGGAAGAGGTGATGGAAGGGTCAGTGGGAGTGTCTAAGATGGTAATAGTGGTTAAAGGGAACCTTAACCCTGGAAAAGAAAAAAGTTTTGCTTACCTGGGACTTCCTCAGGCCCCCTGCAGCTGTCCTGTGCCCGCGCCGATCCATGAGTTCCTGCACAGTACACTCCGGTGGACTTGATTGACAGCGGCGCTCAAGAGGACAACCTGGCGAGGTCAGCCTCTGTACCGGAGGGGACCGGGAGGCAGCGGCTGAGAGCAGAGCTGCAGCGTGGAACGTAGCGGCTGCCAGGGGCTGGAGGAAACCCTGGGTAAGTAGATTTTTTTTATCAGCGATCTCCGACATTGCCTTTACGAATACTAGCAAAAAACAATAAATACCAACTGCAGTATACTGTATAACCAAATAACATTTTTACCTCAATATTCTACCAGAATTGAGGCCATCGAGGAGAGTGACACATGGAGGCAGGGCTGGATTTACCATAAGGCACTGTAGGCTCGTGCCTCCAGGCGCCTTATGATGGAAAAGCGACTCACTTCCCTCCCTGAGCGCCTGCCTACCCTCCTTCCCTATAAAGAGTCTTGAGCAGAGCATAAATGAGAGTGTACTCGGCCACCACTCAGAATTCCACAGATGAGATCTCCCTTCAGTCCGGGGCACCTCTAGCTACTTAATACTGAGGTTCATATAGCTACCTAATACTTGGGGGCACCTCTAGCTACCTAATACTGAGGGTACCTCTGGCTACTTAATGCTAAGGGACACCTGTAGCTACCTATGACAGGCATGGGACGTAAGGGAGAGGTGACAGCTGGGACAGCTATCACACTTGCAGTGCGGTTCGGAGGAGGTTTGTAGGTTCATGGAGGGTAAAGATACAGTTCCTCTCATACTTGAAGATGCTCTGGGTTAGTGTGGTGCTATATAGGTACTCGGGCTGTAGATTTGGAGACCTCTGTTTCTGTTAAAGTGGAAGCAGTGTTTTACTCATTAGGTGAGTGTAGATGATCCTTGAAAAAATGTATTTTCTAGTATCTGGCTCAAGTGAATAGCAGCCAGGAAATGCATTTGGAAGGTTTACAAAACTCAGGTTCAAGCGTTGGTGATTGATTTTTATGAAGTTAAGAATTATTTCTACTAGTTAACTATGATGGACGAGCACATGTTGTTAGGAGAAGGAGATAGCTCAGTGGTTTGGGTATTTGACAGCAGTGTTGAGAAGCCTGAGTTCAATCCTGATGAACACTGCTCGAGGTTCTGGTTCTAATCTTGTTGTCTCTTTATTAAGCTGTCAAGCTGTATGACTTGTGAAATATGATGAATGAGCACACATGGCCAGGAGAAGGAAGATAGCTCAGAGGTAAAGGTCTCTGACAGTTGTGCTGAGAACCCTGAGTTCAATCCTTGTTGACACTGCTGGAGATTCTGGTTCTAATCTTGTTGTCTCTTTACTAAACTGTCAAGCTGTTCTACTTGTGAAATACGATGGACAAGCACATATAGTCAGGAGAAGGAGATAGCTCAGAGGTAAGGGTCTCTGACAGCAGTGCTGAGAAACCTGAGTTCAATCCTGGACTCTGACAGCTCTGTTGAGATGCCTGAGATCAACCCCTCTGAGTGAAGACCTTGTGGCCCATGGACAAGCCACCACAGCTCCTGAGTCCCAGGTACGAGAGGGGTGCCTGTAACACACGTCAATGACACCAGATAGCTTGGGGCCTCTTCCCCTTACCTCATGTCTATGTGGTCTATCCATCTGACAATATTTGGAGTGGGCTGTCTTGCTCAGGACAGCCCACTTTCATACTTAGTAAAAATTTCCCCCAACTTTTTTTTTTTTTTTTTTTCCCCCCATCTAACTTCTCCTACCATGTAGGTAGGAAGCACACCTAATAATGTACATTATTTCCTCCTAGTTAAACTTGCCCAGTATGGGGATTGAACTCAGGTCTCCACTCTCCAGCACAGCAGGTCAGACCTCCAACCACCTGAGCCATCAGCTCTGGTCATACACAGAGATCTTCGTCCATCATACTTCACATCTACCGACACCTACCAAATGGCTAACTGCATATCCATCCAAGAAAAAAATGTCCAAAAAATAAAGCCATTTTCATTTAGAGGGAATTGAATTCATGTTTCACCACACCATTCATGGGCCGAATAAGTTAGTCAGAGATAAAACCTCAGGAGGACTGCCATCCAGTTGGTGAGCTGGCTCATGGCATTAGTAATCGGGAGATGATCCAGCAGTGTGCTGGAGACCATGCTTCTGGTCCTGAGGAGTGAGGACTCTATTGATTTGTGAAATACGATGGACAAGCATGTGTGGTTAGGAGAAGGAGATAGTTCAGAGGTTAGAGCTCTGACATCAATGCTGAGAAACCTGAGATCATCCCCTCTGAGTGAAGACCTTGTGGCCCATGGACAAGCCACTGCAGCTCCCAGGAACAAGTGTGGTGCCAGTAATGTGTGTTGGAAATACGTTGAGGCATATCTGATGATATTTGAAGTGGTCTACTGTGCTCATGGCAGGAAAATCTAAAAACTTTATTTAGTACAATTATACCCCTTATATTTCTCTTAACTTGAAATTACCTTTGTTTGACACATTCCATCAAGAGATCATATAGAACCACTTTGGGTCCTCTGATAAGTGAAGTGCTCAGGTCCATAGGAGGGATTGGAGCCAGGAGGACTGCAACATACTGGGCTCTATTCATAAAACAGTTGTGGCGAAAAAACTCCTGGAGGGAAAATACCGCAGCGGTATTTTAGACTTCTGGGTGGTCATTCATAAAAATGTTGCCAGCTGTGATGCAAGTGCCGAGATCTCCCGCTGAAGGTTGGCAGTAAGCTGTCGGAAGGCATGCGGAAACACTTACGCTGGCAGAGTCCCTCCGTGCACTGCTCTCTCTGGGAGGTCTGTCCCATTCACTTGTATGTAATCCGCAGGCTTCGAGGAAGCGGTATTTTCCGTCCACATACCGCTTCCTCTAATCTTTATGAATGGCCATTTTGTTACTTTTTTCTAGATAAATCTAGAAACACACTTTGCAGAAGGCGGAAAATTCTCGCTCTGCTGGGGGATTGTAGATTTTCATGCGGGAACAGCTTTTATGAATGCCCACTTTGCTAAATGGTCGGGAAAGTCCGCTGTTTTGAGCGGAAAACTTGCGGTAACGTTTTATGAATAGAGCCCATTGGCTATCATTCATAAAGGACCAGTCGGTAGTGCGGGAAAACACCGTTCTTCTCCGCAAGCGGTACTTAAGACTTCTGGGTGGCCATTCATAAAGAAGTTGCCTGTTGCGGAAGAAGTGCGGAGGTTTTCTGGAGGAAGCTGGCGGCAGCGTGGCGGAAGACATGCAGAAACATAAAAGCTGCCCGATTCCCTCCCTGCGCTCCTCTGTCTGATGCTGCTTGGGAGGTCCGTCCCATTCATTCACACGTAATCCGCCCGCCTATCGCTACTGTCGAGCAAGCGGTATTTTCTGTCCGCATACCGCTTGCTCTAATCTTTATGAATGGACGTGTTTGTTACTTTTTCTAGATTAATCTAGAAAAACTCCGCACAAGGCGGAAATGTATCGCTCTTCAGTGGAATGTCAGCTTTTCATGCGGAAAGAGCCTTTATGAATTGGGATTTTGCTGAGTGTTCGGTAAAGTCACCGGTATTAAGCATTTCCTCATGCGGAAATGCTTTATGAATGATAGCCATTGTGGGCTTTGGTTACCACCACTTGAGCCACCAGCTCTTATCTCACACCAGCGTATGCTCATCCACCATACTCCACATATAGAAAAAAAAAAAAAACCACAAGCAAGCACTTTGTGCATACTAATGCATAGATTATCCACTATATCAGTCAAGGGCCAATAATGTGTATAGAGTTCAAGGGTAGAATTAGCTTTATTTCTCAAACTTTTATACAGTATATCATTTTTTTTCCCCTTGGTTCAGCTCGAGTGAATCGTCCGTGTTTCCTGCAGTTTTTTGCGCGGTATGTGCATTTGCAATTAAACCCAGGCATTTTTTTTTACTGTATTCAGAAATTCTCAGTGCGGAATCACATGCATTGCGCAGAAAAGTAGTGCATGTTCTATTTATTTATTTTTTTGTTTCAAAGGTTTTTATTATTTTACCAAATTACAAGCCTACATAGGCCAAAATATAGCCCTAAACAATAAAATGTGAAAACAAAAGCAAACATTGTTTTAAAATCATCATTAAAAAGGGTAAGTCTAATCCAAGGTGAGTGTCAGCATTCATATGACAGCAAGTGGAAGTAGGACAATCACAGCGGAGCAGTGCTTTTCAGCGCTGCTAGATTTGGGCGCAGCCGGCGCCGCCATAGACTACAATAGAAATCATTCCTATTGCAGAGCTCAGTGAGTAACGTCGGCTCTGTCAGAAGACGGAGCCGAGGTTGCTTAAAAACATAATAATTCGGTCTCCAGCAATCGCTGGAAGCCGAATTATTTCATTCCCCCACTATCCATGGCGGCCTGGAGGGGGAATAGTAATTAAATCGGCCCGGACTTGTGCAGAAGCAGGATCAGCCATATACAGGCTGTGTCCTGCGCCCAAGTCTACTGGCGCCGATTTCAAATGTACTCCAATCACAGATATCTGTACACTTGAGGAAAACACGGTCACATTCTGCTGATGGGGGTTTGCTATACAGATTGGACATGTCAACTTTCCAACTTCTGAAGCCAGGGGGTCCAGATGTTATCAAAGTGGGGCATAGTGTCATTATAGGTGGCAGATATTTTTTCGCTAATATCACATTGATCTCAGAGAAAAACCTCAAAAAGCTCAGGTCAGACTGAGGCCTGAAACCAACTAGGAGAGCTTACTGAGCGCTTCGTGACTCCAGAATAAACCTTTGGTCTGCATTGGTGGTTTCCAGGTGAGGTCAGGTCACATGAGGGCGCCTTGCTGCATTTTGATTGGAGCAGCAGACAGGCAGAAGCAAGAAATGCTTGTGTTTGTGGGCCGCTTCTCGTGTATCTGTTTGTGCCTCTTCCGTGTATGGTCTGTAGCGGAATGTAAGTGGTATGTTGGACGGTTTCCTTTCATCCGATGGACGTCACACATCAGACCAGTCAGCGGACTCTGCAGCAGATCACAGCACATCCCAGGAGCCGCACAGCGTATCTGTACAATACAGATGCAGTTCTGCTCCGGCTGGGTCTGCTGTACAGAGTCTCAGGCTGCTTTCACACTGTGGAGTTGCGGTGTGAACCGGTTTGCACAGGAAGTGTAATGGAGGGAAAATTTGTATTGCGCTTTATGCAGACATCGTGGCGCATGCGCAGAAGTACAGAACAGGTGCAGTAAAGCAAACTTTGTAACGCATGCAGTGCCGGTTTTAGACTTTTTTTCCCCCTGAGGCAAACTTGTGAGGATGCCCCCCTCCCGATAGGTTGTATAATTGGCCCCAGTATAGGTTGCCTGGAGGGGGTAGCAGCTAGGAAGGAGGGGGCAGGGTGCACAGCGGTGGGGAGAGGAGTCGGGACTCCCCCTCCCTCACCTGGGTCCCCCCAGTCCGCACTCCCCCTCCAGCTATCAGGGCTGTGTAGAAGTGTCAGCCAGGCAGCGGGAGAGGAAGCAATGACTCACCTCCTTCCGCTCCAGCGCTGCGTTTCACTGCTTGTGTCACTTCCTGCAAGGCCACCCACTGTACTTCTGCACTACAGTCTGTGTCATTGCAGGAAGTGATGCAAGCAGTGGAACGCAGCGCTGGAGCGGAAGGAGGTGAGTCATTGCTTCCTCTCCCGCTGCCTGGCTGACCCTTATACACAGTGACAGCACTGATAGCTGGAGGGGGAGTGCAGACTGGGGGGACCCAGGTGAAGAGGGGGGGATTGCAGGAAGTGACGCATTGCAGGAAGTGATGCAAGCAGTGGAACGCAGCGCTGGAGCGGAAGGAGGTGAGTCATTGCTTCCTCTCCCGCTGCCTGGCTGACCCTTATACACAGTGACAGCACTGATAGCTGGAGGGGGAGTGCAGACTGGGGGGACCCAGGTGAAGAGGGGGGGATTGCAGGAAGTGACGCATTGCAGGAAGTGATGCAAGCAGTGGAACGCAGCGCTGGAGTGGAATGAGGTGAGTCATTGCTTCCTTTCCCGCTGCCTGGCTGACACTTATACACAGCGCTGATAGCTGGAGGGAGAGTGCGGACTGGGGGGACCCAGGTGAGGGAGGGGGGAGTTTGATCCTCCTCCCCACTGCTGTGCCCGCTGTCCCCACCCTCTTCTTAGCTGCTACCCCCTCACCCACGGCCAGGCAGGCGCTGCTCCCCCTCCCCACTGCTGTGCCCACTGCCCCCCCCCTTCCTGGCTGCTACCCCCTCCAGCTCAGCCCTCTCCCCCCCACGGCCAGGCGGGTGACACCACCCCACTTCCGCCGGCTGAGGAACCTGCCTCACCCCGCCTCATGGGCAGCCCGGGGCTGAACGCACCTGCTATGCCGTACCACACTGCCTGCATCGTGTTATGCCCGACACCGCAATTCTAACGCGATCAATGTGACTGTAACGTTACTTACAGTTGCAACACACCAGTGTGAACCTAGCCTAATGCAGACAAGACCATGAGATTCTAACAGTTATGAGTTCGTGCAAATTTGAGGTTTATCTTATGTAGCCTTCAGATGGGCCAAATCAATCTAGCTACATCATGTGATTGGTCTTAAAAGGAAACCTGAGGTGAGAGGTATATGGAGGCTGGCATTGTTTAAAGGTGGCCATACACATTTAAAAATGAGGTAGATGGATCTATCTGATGTAATCCACACACTAGGAACAGAAATATTCAACAGATTTGTAATAGATTTCATTATCAAATCTGTTGAACTGCAGCGATGTACTGCTTAATCTGGTACAACGATATGGGCCATCAATCTGCTGTACCTCTGGACCCACCGCTGATCGACCTAGATCTTTCATCTGGCCAATCAATTTCACTGATTGCAGTAAGATTTCTAACCAATTGGATCAGATTGATCAAAATCAACCAGATCTCAACAGGAGAAATTGATAGGTGTTTGACCAAGGGTTGGGCGTAAAACCTGATAGGAGTGAAATGTTTGCTGGGTGTCCATTCACCAAGCTTGCATTCTGGGGTTCCCAAACCTGCAAATCCTGATCTGAACGTGTGTTTTCCCACTGAACCCCAGATCACTGCTGGCCCCAGCAAGGTTGTGGAATCGGTACAAAAATCATCCGACTCCTCAGTTTATGAAACCTACTCAGACTCCTCCACTCCCACTCCTAAGTATAATACTTACCAGGGCTGAGGATTTGGTACAAAAATCAACAGACTCCAACTCCCGACTCTGACTCAGTTTATGAAACCACCGACTCCAACTGACTACAGGTACCCAAAATTGCTCCGATTCAGACTCCAAAGCCCTGGGCACCAGTCACCTCTTTTTCACCTTGGATTTCCATTGTACAATCATGGAGACTTGGCCAATCTATCCATCTATTGTCCCCTCCAGGTCCTGTGCTGATGTCACCGCCCCGGACTAGAGAGATGGATGGACTGCCCATCTAGCCTGCCCATCCTGCTCTCTCTGGTCTGTGGGTTGGTCATCTGTGGGAGTTGAACTGGTGTCTGTATCTTCTAGAGGGGTAAGCGATTACCCCTCATTTACACGTAAGTGAACCAGAGACTAAGCACCCTCGTGTATTTTACCATATATATCAGTGGGGTCATTAGAGAAAACACCCACCCTGCTCTCTGTTCCATCCTTCACTGCTCAGCTTGCTTCTTATCAGCCCTGATAAAATCCCAGACTGAGCATTCAGTCTGGCTTTGCTCAGGAATCATCATAGCTGAGTCTGTCTTCTCTGGTGTCTTTTCAAGCCCAAGCCTGCCCCATCTGGCCCTGCTTTCCTGTTCTGTATACTGCAGCATCACAGAGAGCAGTGATGAGATGGGAGGAGCTGCTAATGTAAGGGTATTTGGAAAAGTTTTTTTATTTATCTAGATGCGTTAGTCATAAGAGGTTTTTAGAAATGGTGATTTCATTTTGCACACAGCCCACTAAATAATATGCTTTTCTGATGAGCTGTGTTTTGCATGGAGTTTTAGTAAAAAAACAACACAAAAAAACGGCACATCAGAGCAGTGAAAATACCAGGTACAGCATTTATTTTGTAAAATCTATCGGGTGATATGTTTATTTTGTGTCAAAGCGTTCATCTCTGGTTTCCTTTAAGTTTAAACACCCGTATATTTTGGGTGTCTCTACCCCACCCGTCTATCAGCCCATAGAGAACTTTGGCAATTATTTCCCAGCAACCAAGCATCGATTTTTAGGCCGAAAAACCACAAAATATTCACAACCGTCACTTCCACAATTTTCTTTATTAATTTTTTTTCCATTTGTTTTTTTTTCTTTTTTTACACAAATAAGAAGCGCCGACATGTCCTGTTCACGTCTCTGCCCCGGGAATAAAAAGCTTGGCAATTATTCGCAGGACGATGCCTCTGGGACTCTCGTATAAACATACATTTACAGTTACAAAATTTAAACATTTTCAGTTTCAAATGCATCTAAGAAATCTCGGAGTGTGACATGGCCTCTAAGTGGCGCTGCTGAGCCAGGGGAGTCTCATCAATGACATGGCCTCTAAGTGGCGCTGCTGAGCAAGGGGCGGTCCCATCAATAACATGGCCCTCTAGGTGCTGCTGAGGGAGGGGCGGTCCCATCAATGACATGGCCTCTAAGTGGCGCTGCTGAGGGAGGGGCGGTCCTATCACTGACAGGGCCTCTAGGTGGCGTGGTCCCATTGCTATCGGCAATACCATGATTACGTGTCTAGGACCGCACGGAATACTATTTACAATCATGTACAAAAGCACAAAAAGGCAGCTGTAAAAATAAAATGACATTCTAAAAACAGGGACAGCAGACATTCGCTTTTTCTATAAAATGATGGTTAGGAGATAAGGATTGTGGGTAAAATTAGGCCCTAGGTGGAGTTTCTGCTTACCAGCTGACCTTTTCGGTATGGAAAGTAGTTTGGGGGGAGGGGAGTTTGGAGTCAGGCCCTAGGCTTCTGCCTAGGTTGTCTCGTGGGTGGCCTGGTAGTGATAGGTAGATGGCAATTCTGCTACAAGAAAAGTCTGGTTTGCATGCAAACTTGATGCAACTTAGAATTTCGACCAGTTAAAATTAGCAGAAAATCTGATTGGCCCCATTCCAAAATGCATGCAATTTGTATTAAATGTGCATGTAATTTGGAATGGTTTTCATCCGCTTAAAGGGGTTCTGTGGATTATTAAAATACAAAAAACAGACACTTACATGGGGCTTCTATCAGCCCCCTGCAGCTGTCATGTCCCACACCGTCCTCCTATGATCCTTTGTTCCCTGCCGCCAGTCCCGGTCCAATTATCCGTCTGACGCAACTGCAGCTGCAGCCATGTGCGCGCTCCCGCTCGCGTCTCCAGGAGCTTACTGCGCAGGTGCAGTACAAGAGAACCTCGTACTGCACCTGCACAGTAAGCTCCTGGAGACACGAGCGGGAGTGAGCATTATTCGTCTTGTTAGAAGAATAATTGCCTGTGCCGGCCGGCGGGGAACAGAGCATCGGAAGAGGACGACGCGGGACATGACAGCTGCAGGGGGCCGATGGAAGCCACAGGTAAGTGTCAGTTTTTTTGTTTGTTTTTTTAAATTATACACAGAACCCCTTTAACCTTTTCTAGTTCCCGGATGTAGCTTGATACCTTTATTATTATCATTATTTCTTTATTAATTTCAGATGCATTTTTGCAGTTATACCAGTAGGGGGCATGGCGTCTGCGTACTGTATATTCATAGAGCAAAGTTGGCTCTAGTATAACAGTGAATAGAAGGGCTGGGGAAAGGTTAAAAAGTTATTAGAAATTAAATAAAGTTATACTTGTGCCTGTGGACTGAATATAAATATACAAGTGTGTGAAATAGTATACTGAAAATAAAGGAATAGGATAATTAGAGGTCTTTCAGAGCCAAATCTGTGGTAGAATATTTTTTTTTTAGGAGGGTTAATGAGATGCAAGTAATTCTAAAGGGAACCAGAGACGAAGCACCCTTGTGTATGTTACCATATATATCAGTAAGAACATTAGAGAAAACACTTACCATGCTCTCTGTTTCATCCTCACTGATAAAAGTGTCTGTTATCAGCTGTGATAAGAATTCTGGACTGAGTATTCAGTCTGGCTTTGCAGGGAATAATTATAGCTGAGTCGTTATAGCAGAGCCACAAGGGGGCAGGCTTGGGCTTGAAAAGACACCAGAGAAGACAGACTCAGCTATAATCTTTCCGTAGCAAAGCTAGACTGAGTGCTCAGTCGGGGATTCTCATCAGAGGTGATAACAGTCAGATTAAACAGAGAACAATGAAACAAAGAGCAGATTAGGTGTTTACTGTCATGTTCCCACTGATTTATAAGGTAAACTACATGTGGGTGCTTCATCTCTGGTTCTCTTTAAAGCAGATTCATGCAATCAGGGAAATGGACCAATCACATGTGGTAGTTGCACCCAACTCAAGCATCAAGCTGCATTCATTTGCATAAGATTTGGATCAACTCAAAAACAGCATCTCACTGACCCTTCCTGATAACATAGATGTTTTTTGTTTTTGTTTTTTTTAACTACAGGCTGAACTCCTCTCCTTGAAACATATTATAGATATTAAATGTGCCTTTGGCTCAGACACATTATTTTATATGCATTTATTTGAGCATTATATTGAATTTATTATACATATCATAGATTCCCAGCTACTGATAGCTGTCTGCTCACACCCATATTGCGGGGGAGCAGGTGCACAGATAGCTCGAAGTTTACAGGAGAGGAAATCGGGAATGGTGACCCGGTGCTGCTAAAATCTTCATAATCTTCTATTTTGTAAAAAACTTTTAATTCATATGAAACAAGGTTATGTTAACTGCCAGGGATTGAGCTTTAAATGCATTTTCAATCTGTCCACTAGAGGTCATGGTTGTGAAACGGGAGACAAGCTCTTCATTCATAGTAATACAGAAGCCTTGTTTACAAGCTCACAGCAGCACCTCCTAGTGGACGGTGGCGTCTGAATTCTGGGATTTGCAGATAAAAAAAATACCCAATCCTGTTTCCGTCCTTGGCAACGGAAGCAAAGTAACATTCCATTAGGAATGAGCTGTGGGGGAGATGTCTGTTTTCCCTGCTTATGTACATCTTCAGGCCTCTTTGCTCGCTCAGTGTTTTGAGGTATCTTGTTACATTCTAGGGATAGTAACTTTTCTAAGGTGCCTGTCAGTTTAACATGACATGCTGAAGGCTGACTTATGGTGGTGTGTGTGTGTGTAGGTGTGTGTGTAGTGTAGGTGTGTGTGTGGTATGTGTGTGGTATGTGTGTAGTGTGTGTGTAGTGTGTGTGTTCTGAGCTCAGGCAGTATATTGGGCAGCCTTACTGGGGTCCTGCCAGCCTGATGGGAGCTGAATGCTGGGAAAGGGATAATACAATTAAATAGCAAGAGCAAGATCAGTTCCTTGCTGGTAAAACATCTTCGAAAGTTATATTCAAAGTTAAATTTTAGGGTATTACAAATGCATCTTTGTGACTTATCTCCTAATGGCTAACTGATAGAGTTAAATTATGCACGCATTCGGGGATCTAGTCCCCTCCTTCAGGTGTATTTCCACAAATATGCCTGAAGAAGGGGACTAGATCCCAGAAAGCTTGCATATTTTAACTCTAACAATTAGCCATTAAAAGGTATTACTTTCACAAAACATTGTTTTTTCTACCTACATAATTTGTTAGGCTAACATGGTACAGAAACCTTTAGGCTAACTTACCTGCAAAATATTTTTTGGACCGCAATCAGATTGATTGGTACAACCGGACTCATTTTTGATTAGAAGGACTGATTGGGCCATGGGGCTGTTATTGTGGCCAGCTTTAGCTACCTTGGCTTGTCAATGTTTACACTAGAAGCGGTACTTTTGGCACTTACGATGAGCCATTGTGTGGTAAGCGGACTGTGAACCTGAACGCACAGAGGGCAGTTTAGCATTTGTGCTGCAGCTACAATCTTCTGTAATAGTAAAAATATAAAGCACTAGAAAAAAACCTTTTCATTCTATAGTTTCTTAAACACAAAACAGAAGTAGAAACCGATGATTTCTGTTAATAAATGGGGGGTATACAGTGCGTTTTACTACCCTGAGCGTCGCGGCTCGGCCGGAGGCTACAGATCAGCGGATTGGTCCAGCGCTGTCCGTCTCTAGGGTCCTCTATATACAAACTTGCGTATCAGACGGACGACGTTCGCTCTACTGATGCGGCAGCGTGGTCTCTTCTCCAAGCCGGGGGTGGGGTTAATCTATTGACAGCTGGTACAATACAGGGGGCGTTTTTAGTTCTGGGTATTCACAGTAACTCTGGCCCCAGTGCAAGTAGTGCAGGGCCCGCCAGCTTGTGGAGAGTCTCAGAACAAGGATGGTGGTCTTGACAGTGAAGGGAGTTGGGAGACCCTCGCAGGTTTGGTTTCCAGTCTCAGGTCAGTTCTTCTACTGGATGCCCCGGAACAAGCACATGGCAAATATCATGGCAAAAAGCTGCAAATAAGAATACAAAATAGAAAAAGTGTTTAACTGTGGAGGACATTTTTAAAGTCACATGCAGAGTAAATCACCTGGAAGTCATGGCAACATTTACCTAAAGGACAACTAACAAGAGGGATGTGGGGGTTGCCATATATACAGTGGGTTGCAAAAGTATTCGGCCCCCTTGAAGTTTTCCACATTTTGTCACATTACTGCCACAAAAATGAATCAATTTTATTGGAATTCCACATGAAAGACCAATACAAAGTGGTGTACATGTGAGAAGTGGAACGAAAATCATACATTATTCCAAACATTTTTTACAAATAAATGACTGCAAAGTGGGGTGTGCGTAATTATTCAGCCCCCTGAGTCAATACTTTGTAGAACCACCTTTTGCTGCAATTACAGCTGCCAGTCTTTTAGGCTATGTCTCTACCAGCTTTGCACATCTAGAGACTGAAATCCTTGCCCATTCTTCTTTGCAAAACAGCTCCAGCTCAGTCAGATTAGATGGACAGCGTTTGTGAACAGCAGTTTTCAGATCTTGCGAAAGATCCTCGATTGGATTTAGATCTGGACTTTGGCTGGGCCATTCTAACACCTAGATATGTTTTGTTTTAACCCCCTTGGCGGTATGAAACATTCCGCCAGGGGGCAGCGCAGCAGTTTTTTTTTTTTTTTTTTTTTAAATCATGTAGCGAGCCCAGGGCTCGCTACATGATAGCCGCTGCTCAGCGGCATCCGCCCGCCCGCTTCGATCGCCTTCGGCGATCTCCGATCAGGAAATCCCGTTCAAAGAACGGGATTTCCTGGAGGGCTTCCCCCGTCGCCATGGCGACGGGGCGGGATGACGTCACCGACGTCAGCGATGTCGGGACGTCATTGGGACTCCAGATCCACCCCTCGGCGCTGCCTGCCACTGATTGGCCAGGCAGCGCACGGGGTCTGGGGAAGGGGGGGCCGAATAGCGGCGATCGGGCGCGCGGCGGCGGCGATCGGGGTGCTGGCGCAGCTAGCAAAGTGCTAGCTGCGTCCAGCAAAAAAAAATTATTTAAATCGGCCCAGCAGGGCCTGAGCGGCACCCTCCGGCGGCTTACCCCGTGTCACACACGGGGTTACCGCTAAGGAGGTTAAACCATACCATTGTTGCCCTGGCTTTATGTTTAGGGTCTTTGTCCTGCTGGAAGGTGAACCTCCACCCCAGTCTCAAGTCTTTTGCAGACTCCAAGAGGTTTTCTTCCAAGATTGCCCTGTATTTGGCTCCATCCATCTTCCCATCAACTCTGACCAGCTTCCCTGTCCCTGCTGAAGAGAAGCACCCCCAGAGCATGATGCTGACACCACCATATTTGACAGTGGGGATGGTGTGTTCTGAGTGATGTGCAGTGTTAGTTTTCCGCCACACATAGCGTTTTGCATTTTGGCCAAAAAGTTCCATTTTGGTCTCATCTGACCAGAGCACCTTCTTCCACATGGTTGCTGTGTCCCCCACATGGCTTGTGGCAAACTGCAAACGGGACTTCTTAAGCTTTCTGTTAACAATGCCTTTCTTCTTGCCACTCTTCCATAAAGACCAACTTTGTACAGAGCACTAGAGTTGGGCCGAACCTCCGATTTTAGGTTCGCGAACTTCCGCGAAAGGTTCGGTTCGCGAAAAAGTTCGCGAACCGCCATAGACTTCAATGGGGAGGCGAACTTTCAAAGTTTTAAAAAATTCTATCAACTGGAAAAATGATAGAAAACATGTTTCAAAAGCTCTAATACCTGGAGCCACACCTAATTGAGTGAAATACACATCACTGCTGGAGGACCCGCCCACCCTCCCTCTTCCAAGCAAGGTCCTTTATACCATTTGCCTACCTACACTAATTAGTTATGGGACAGCTGCTACACACTCTGCTAGGGAGATTTTAATTCCTCCCACCTCCCATCTCCCTCCTCCCACCTCCCTCCTCCCACCTTGTTTCTGGTGTGATTCACACTACTGCAGCCAAATAGATCAGCAGGGCTGCCAGGCAACTGGTATAGCTTAAAAGGAAATCAATATGGCAGCCTCCATATACCTCTCACTACAGTTCTCCTTTAACCAGCTGAGCGGTCTGGACGAGCTCAGCTCGTCCAACACCGCCAGCGGCTGCCGCTCAGGCCCTGCTGGGCCGATTTTAACGAAATAAAAAGCAGCACACGCAGCCGGCACTTTGCCAGCCGCGTGTGCTGCCTGATCGCCGCCGCTCTGCGGCGATTCGCCGCGAGCAGCGGCGAAAGAGGGCCCCCCTAGCCGCCTGAGCCCAGCGTAGCCGGAACAAAAAGTTCCGGCCAGCGCTAAGGGCTGGATCGGAGGCGGCTGACGTCAGGACGTCGGCTGACGTCGATGACGTCACTCCGCTCGTCGCTATGGCGACGATATAAGCGAAACAAGGAAGGCCGCTCATTGCGGCCTTCCTTGTTTATTCTGGGCGCCGGAGGCGATCGGAAGATCGCCTCCGGAGCGCCCTCTAGTGGGCTTTCATGCAGCCAACTTTCAGTTGGCTGCATGAAATAGTTTTTTTTTTATTTAAAAAAAACCCTCCCGCAGCCACCCTGGCGATTTAATCAGAACGCCAGGGTGGTTAAGCAACCTAATGGTTCTATTGCATTGAGCATAAATGTTACATTTTAGGCTAGCTTCACTTACTTCTGTAGTGGTACAGTGCTTAGGGTGACGTGTCCACCACACAGTGAGATCTGGGTTCGATTCCCAGCTATGGTATGATGTATACTCATGTATGTATTCCCAGCTATGGTATGATGTACCAGCTATGGTATGATGTATACTGGTTTTTTAAATAGTATAATTCCCTGGCAGAAGAGACCCTCCTGAATAGGTAGAAGGGGAGGGGGGAGGAGGGAGGAATTAAAATCTCCCTAGCAGAGTGTGTACCAGCTGTCCCATAATTAATTAGTGTAGGCAGACAACTGAGTCAAATGGTATAAAGGACCTAGCTTGATAACCAGATATTGGTGATATGCAGATACTGTATTAACGACCAGCAGATTATATGAATCACTACAAGGAATACCAGTGACTGGCAGGTGGTGATCAGCAGATTGTAGTGGCTAGCTTCTAGTGACTAGTAGCAGCCAAGTAGTGACAGTTAGTCTGACATTAGGTGACAGGCAGTAGCCCACAAGCAGTAGGTAGTGGGAGACCGACAAGCAGGACCGGTTCTACACTTTCTGCTGCCCGAGGCAAACTTGTGAGCATGCTCCCCTTTTGGGATGATCGCACAGCACCTAAAAATGTTTACCCTCAGTATAGGTAGGTAGCCAGGTATAGGTGCGCCCTGTATAGGGTAGCCAGGTATAGTTGCCCCAGTATAGGTAGTATAGTTATACAAACAAAATACAGGACATCAACCAACGTCTTCACAATGAATTGCACAATTCCCGGTCTCATCTAAAATCAACACCTTATGCAACAAAAAATTATAGAGAGCACCAGGTACTAATGTGCAAAACCTTTTATTAATCAAATTGTATCATAAACAACCCACGAAGCCAGTAAAAACAAAAACCCACCTAAAAACAATGCTACTGATTGCAAGCAACCATTAATGGCAATGAACAGGCGTACGTTAAAAAGGGGCGCTGGGAAAAAAGGGCGCGGGGTTTTAAACGATAAGCATGGATAACGTTTAAAAATGTATTGTATTGTATTTCGTTTAAAATTAATGTTTTATAAAGTTATAAATCATTAAATAATGTGCATTAAATCGGCAATTGTAAAACCGTTAATCTTTCGTTTAAATAGTGAAACGTATAATAACGTTTAAAAAAAAATTACTAAGTAACCCTCCCTGTACCTACCCCTAACCCCTAGACCCCCCTGTTGATGCCTAAACCTAAGACCCCCCCTGTTGGTGCCTAAGTAACCCTCCCTGTACCTACCCCTAACCCCTAGACCCCCCTGTTAGTGCCTAAACCTAAGACCCCCCTGTTGGTGCCTAAACCTAAGACCCCCCTGTTGGTGCCTAAACCTAAGACCCCCCTGTTGGTGCCTAAACCTAAAACCCCCTGTTGGTGCCTAAACCTAAGACCCCCTGTTGGTGCCTAAACCTAAGACCCCCCTGTTGGTGCCTAAACCTAAGACCCCCCTGTTGGTGCCTAAACCTAAGACCCCCCTGTGATAAGCATTAATAACGTTTCAAAAACATATTGTGCGGTTTTTTTCGTTTAAAAATAATGTAAAAAAAAAAAAAAAAAATATTGTACTGTTTTTCGTTTAAAAATAATGTTTGAAAAAATATTGTACCGTTTTTCGTTTAAAAATGATATTAAAAATGTATAAATCATTAAATAATGTGTAATCATGAGAAGAAGTAATAAAACATTAAGTCTCCGGGCGCCGCTTTTAAAACGTTATTTTTCTCCGGCGCCCTTTTTTCCTATCGGGCGCCCATTAAACGATATTTATTATGGGAGTGAATGGCGGCGCCCGATTTGTCCACTAGCCTCCTGCGCCCTTTTTTACTGTTACCAATGAACAGTCCCTTTTAAGGAACACTGCTGAAAAGGGACTGTTCATTGCCATTAATGGTTGCTTGCAAACAATAGCAGTGTTTTTAGGTGGGTTTTTTTTTTACTGGCTGCGTGGGTTGTTTATGACACAATTTGATTAATAAAAGGTTTTGCACATTAGTACCTGGTGCTCTTTATATATTTTTGTTGCATTAGGTGGTATGTTTGCCCCAGTATAGGTAGCTAGTATAGTTGCCCCCAGTATAGGTTGTATAGTTGCCCCAGTATACAGGGCCGGTCCTGGACTTTCTGCTGCCTGAGGCAAAGATCGTAAAGGCGCCCCCCCCAATATTTCTACATAACATTACATCCCCCACACAGCCGACCGTGTCCGTGAAGGAAAGCCTGAGTGACGCAGCAAAGCGAGTGACTGACTCACCAGGGATTGGGTCTCCCTCCGGGTCTGGTGGCGGCGAAGGGCGGGCATCCACATCCAGCATGCATCCTGCACTGGCAGGGGACAGACGGCTGCGGTCTGCGGCGGGCATGCTCCATCTCGGATCTGAGGGATCTCGCGCTGGGCCAGTGAGCGGCGGCCGGCGGCAGCCAGCCAGCCTCATCATCATCATCGTCACGGTCACGTCGGCGGCGCTCGCTGCTCAGTGACTGACCATGACAATCAGCCGCTGCCAGGGCAGCAGAGCGGGCGGCAGCCGCCGCCATCAAATCAGCAGGCTTAGGCACTAGGCAGCGTCACCAGCGTGCAGCCTTGGAGGAGACAGGAGAGGCTGCAGAGCTCGGAGTCGTCGGACTCGGAGGCCGGCGGCAACAGTGCAGTTTCTAGGCTAAAATGCACCCAGGGCGAGGGTGTAAAAATTGCGCCCCCCCCCCCCAGTATAGGTAGCCAGCTATAGGTCCCCCCCGAGTATAGGTGGCCAGGCATGGGTGAGCCAGTAAAGTTGCCCCCAGTATAGGTTAGCCAGGTAGTTGCCTCCAGTATAGGTAGCCAGTATAGTTGCCCCCAGTATATGTTAGATAGGCAGGCACCCCCCCCCCACCCCGGTATAAGTTAGATAAGTAGGTGCCCCCAGTACAGGTTAGCTAGGTAGGTGCCTCCAATATAGGTAGCCAGTATAGTTGCCCCCAGCATAGGTTAGATAGGTAGGTACCCCCAGTATAGGTTAGTTAGGTAGGTGCCCCCAGTATAGGTAGCCAGTATAGTTGCCACCTGTATAGGCTAGCTAGGTAGGTAGGTGCCCCCAATACAGGTTAGATAAGTGCCCCCAGTATAGGTTAGATAGGTAGCTTCCCCCCAGTATAGGTTAGATTAGGTCGCTGCCCTTCAGTATAGGTTAGATTAGGTAGGTGCCCCCAGTACAGGTTAGATTAGGTAGGTGCCCCCAGTATAGATTAGATAGGTAGCTGCCCCCAGCATAGGTTAGACAGGTAGCTGCCCCCTAGCATAGGTTAGATAGGTAGCTGCCCCCCAGTACAGGTTAGATTAGGTAGGTGCCCCCCAGTATAGGATAGATAGGTAGCTGCCCACAGTACAGGTTAGATTAGGTAGGTGCCCCCCAGTATAGGATAGATAGGTAGCTGCCCCCAGTATAGGTTAGATAGGTAGCTGCCCCCCAGTATAGGTTAGATAGGTAGCTGCCCCCCAGTACAGGTTAGATTAGGTAGGTGCCCCCCAGTATAGGATAGATAGGTAGCTGCCCCCAGTACAGGTTAGATTAGGTAGGTGCCCCCCAGTATAGGATAGATAGGTAGCTGCCCCCCAGCATAGGTTAGATAGGTAGCTGCCCCCCAGTATAGGTTAGATAGGTAGCTGCCCCCCAGTATAGGATAGATAGGTAGCTGGCCCCCAGCATAGGTTAGATAGGTAGCTGCCCCCCAGTATAGGTTAGATAGGTAGCTGCCCCCCAGTATAGGTTAGATAGGTAGCTGCCCCCCAGTATAGGTCAGATAGGTAGCTGCCCCCCAGTAGAGGTTAGATAGGTAGCTGCCCCCCAGTTTAGGTTAGATAGGTAGCTGCCCCCCAGTATAGGTTAGATAGGTACCGGTAGCTGCCCCCCAGTATAGGATAGATAGGTAGCTGGCCCCCAGTATAGGTTAGATTAGGTAGGTGCCCCCCAGTATAGGATAGATAGGTAGCTGCCCCCAGTACAGGTTAGATTAGGTAGGTGCCTCCCAGTATAGGATAGATAGGTAGCTGCCCCCAGTACAGGTTAGATTAGGTAGGTGCCCCCCAGTATAGGATAGTTAGGTAGCTTCCCCCAGTATAGGTTAGATTAGGTAGGTGCCCCCCAGTATAGGATAGATAGGTAGCTTGCCCAGTATAGGTTAAGTAGGTAGGTGCCCCCTCATAATGGCGGAGGGGGGAGCCGGAGCCGCGGTGAGGGCAGCCAGACCTCTCCCTCCCTCTCCCCGGGCCGCTCTCCATGCTCCCCCCTCGGACTGTAGGCAGCAGAGTTAGCGCGCAGGGAAGCGCTGCTGTACACAGCTGTTACTCACCTCCCTGGATCCGATCGCCGCTCCCGCCCTGCTGGTCTCCTCTCTGCAATGTAGCCGCTGCTGATACACACGCGGCTTCCTGTTTACACAGGAAGCAGCCGCGTGTGTATCAGCCGGCTAGGCAGAGAGGAGACCAGCAGGGCGGGAGCGGCGATCGGATCCAGGGAGGTGAGTAACAGCTGTGTACAGCAGCGCTTCCCTGCGCGCTAACTCTGCTGCCTACAGTCCGAGGGGGGAGCATGGAGAGCGGCCCGGGGAGAGGGAGGGAGAGGTCGGGCTGCCCTCACCGCGGCTCTGGCTCCCCCCCGCTATCACAGCCACGTCATCTGGTGCCGCCCCTCCACTTACTGCCGCCTAAGGAACCCGCCTCATGGGCGGGCCGGCCCTGCCAGTATAGGTAGTACAGTTGCCCCAGAATAGGTAGCTAGCTAGTATACTTGCCTCCCTCTATAGGTTACTAGTATAATTGCCGCCAGTATAGGTAGCTAGTATAGTTGCCCCAGTATAGGTAGGTAGCATAGTTGCCCCCAGTCTAGGTAGTATAGTTGCACCCAGTATAGATATCTAGTATAGTTTCCCCAGTATAGGTAGCTGGTATAGTTGCCCCTTGTATAGGTAGGTAGCTAGTATAGTAGCCCCAGTATAGGTAGCTAGTATAGTTGCCCCAGTATAGTTTCCCCAGTATAAGTAGCTAGTATAGTTTCCCCAGCATAGGTAGCTAGTAAAGTTACAATAGTATAGGTAGCTAGTATAGTTACCCTAGTATAGGTAGCTAGTATAGTTGCCACAGTATAGGCAGGTAGTATAGTTGCCCCCAGTATAGGTAGTATAGTTGCCCCCAGTATAGGTAGTATAGTTGCCCCCAGTATAGGTAGCATAGCTTCCCCAGTATAGGTAGCTAGCATAGCTTCCCCAGTATAGGTAGCTAGTATAGTTGCCCCCTGTATAGGTAGCTAGTATAGTTGCCCCAGTATAGGTAGCTAGTATAGTTGCTCCAGTATAGGTAGCTAGTATAGTTGCCCCCAGTATAGATGGCCCAGTATAGGTAGGTAGCTAGTATAGTAGCCCCAGTATAGGTAGTATAGTTTCCCCAGTACAAGTAGCTAGTATAGTTTCCCCAGTATAGGTAGCTAGTATAGTTACCCTAGTATAGGTAACTAGTATAGGTAACTAGTATAGTTGCCATAGTATAGGAAGGTAGTATAGTTGCCCCCAGTATAGGTAGCATAGTTTCCCCAGTATAGGTAGCTAGTAAGCTAGTATAGTTGCCTCCCAGTATATGTAGCTCGTATAGTTGCCCCAGTATAGGTGTAACATCTGCGGCTGCGGGCACGCAGGGTGTCTCCGCAGCCGCCTCGGTTCCCTGCTCGGAGTTTTTTTCCGTTCTGCCGGCGTTTAGCACGCCGAGGACGGAATTGTCATTGGCACATAGGGTTGCTGTATCGCGCGGCCGCGCGCGTAGACAGGACCTTTATGCTGGGAGGAGGTGCGTCAGCTGACCCCCTGGTCGGCTGACGTCAGAGGGGACTCACGCCACTCAGGATTGGCTGATTGTAGTGGGCGCGGCTGTGGGGTCGCCTCTGCTTCTTAAGCCTTCACGGTTCACTCGCAACCTGTCTGCTGTTGCGAATACATATGTGCTAACGCTCAGACCTTAGACTAGTATCCGGTGTGCTTTGATCTGGGAGGAAACCAGGGATTTCACACAAGATTAGGACCTTTGCTTTATTGTATTATTATTGATATTCTGTGTATGACTCTGGCTTATCTCTGACTCTGCTATTGCTTTACGTTTCTGTACCTCTGCCCATCTGATCTAGTTGCTGAACCTCTGCCTGAATACCTACTACTCTTTTGCCTACTGATTTTGTACTGTACTTTTGTATCTGCCTCTCAGTTGCCGAACCTAGCCTGTCTGACCTCTCTACTCACCAGTGGGCCCTTGCCACTGGTGAGGTGCTCTTCTGATAGTACCCACCAGCTCCTCTGGTGAGGTTTAGTAAAATCTACTCAGTTACTGTTTCTCATAGTACCCACCAGCTTCTCTGGTGAGGTCTCATTAAACTAATCAGTTACTGTTGCACCAAGCACATCTCACTCTGTGTTCCGGTTAGCTATACTTGCATTATTGGTGATTCAGCAGATCACCACATAATCAGGTATAGCGTCTGTATTATTGGTGATTCTGCAGATCACCACATAATCAGACGTCTGTGTTGCTACACCAAAACGTTATACAATCGTTTAGGTAGCTAGTATAGTTGCCCCAGTATAGGTAGCTAGTATAGTTGCTGGCGGCTAGCGGGCAAGGGGCCCCATTTTGCTAAACGTGTGGACGCGCATGACCTTGGTGGGTAATGAGTGCCATGGTTGTGAAGGCTAAAGAGGCGAGTGTGAGCTATGTGGATGCATCCATGTAGCCCAGACCCACATGGCAACAAATACCCTCCACCCAGCAATACGGGAAGTGCATCCAAGTGTTGTACATCTAAAACCTGGAATCCCCCATTTCCTCATTTTACACCAGAGAACAATATGTATTAGAAAAAAGAAAATCTACATTCTACTTGCAATGCCATATCTGACCACCAGAGGGAGGCTTCACCACACAGAATGCAGGCTGTGATATACAGCAGCGTGATAAACCCCTCACCTGCCAGTATAGTTATAAAAAAAAAAAAACTACAAACCCGTAACATATATGTTATGTGTTTATTAAATGTCTTGCCCATATCTACACATAGCAAAGTCCACATTCGTCCCCAGGGATTGTCCTGAATGTGCAAATACATTTGGCATTCTTAAAGAGAGTCTGAAGCCTCAAAAAAAGTATCTCTTTATTTCAGAATGCCCTTTAGCCTTAAGAGTAAAGATGATTCGCCGTGTCCCTGCGGCCGTACGAGGTCTTTAACCCCCCCCCCCCCTCCCCCCCAATCCCGGGGCAAAATTCTACGACTTTCAAAGTTGTAGATTTTGCTGCCCGGGGAGGCAGAGCTTTGCGCTGTAGTTCTGCCCCCAGTCCAATCAATCACCACAGATCACCCTCCTCTCCCCGCCCCTCTCAGTCTTCTTTCACTGAGAGGGGCGGGGAGAGGCAGAGATCGGCGGAAATTGATTGGACTGGGGGCAGAACTACAGCGCAAAGCTCTGCCTCCCCGGGCAGCAAAATCTACAACTTTGAAAGTCGTAGAATTTTGCCCCGAGATTTGGGGGGGGGGGGGGATAAAGACCTTGTACGGCCGCAGGGACACGGCAAATCATCTTTGCTCTTAAAGGGAAGGTCCAAGCAAAATAAAAAAATGAGTTTCACTTACCTGGGGCTTCTACTAGCCCCATGCAGCCATCCTGTGCACTCGTAGTCACTCACTGCTGCTCCAGTCCCCCGCTGGCAGCTTGCCGACCTCGGAGGTCGGCGGGCCGCATTGCGTACATTTTTACGCATTCCCGCGAGTGCAGGAACATAAACACATACGCATTGAACCAGTAACGCGTAAAAATGTATGTTTTATGACAGAGATGGAGCACGATGGAAAAGTGACTGACAGCAACATAACGAACCCCCCCCCCCCCCCAAAAAAAAATAAGAATCTATGAACCCTTTCCACTCCATAGGCTAACGCAGGGGGGATTACAGCTGCCCAGAATCCCCCCCTCAGACCAGGGCCGGTGCAGTGTCTGGGGACGCACAAGTTGAGACACCAGAATATCTTCAGGTATCCTGCAGCTCACAACAGTTGGCTTTCGATGGAGCAGCAGTGTGTATACAGAGCATGGAGCAGCAGCGTATGTACAGTGCATGGAGCAGGAGCGTGTGTACAGAGCATGGAGCAGGAGCGTGTGTACAGAGCATGGAGCAGGAGCGTGTGTACAGAGCATGGAGCAGGAGCGTGTGTACAGAGCATGGAGCAGGAGCGTGTGTACAGAGCATGGAGCAGGAGCGTGTGTACAGAGCATGGAGCAGGAGCGTGTGTACAGAGCATGGAGCAGGAGAGTGTGTACAGAGCATGGAGCAGGAGAGTGTGTACAGAGCATGGAGCAGGAGCGTGTGTACAGAGCATGGAGCAGGAGCGTGTGTACAGAGCATGGAGCAGGAGCATGTGTACAGAGCATGGAGCAGCAGCGTGTGTACAGAGCATGGAGCAGCAGCGTGTGTACAGAGCATGGAGCAGTAGTATTATTATTATTATTATTATTTATTGTATTTATAAAGCGCCAACATATTACGCAGCGCTGGACAATAAATATATACAATGATACAAGGATGACAGACATAGGGTTATACACATAGAACAAAGTTATACATGCAAATTGTACAAAATACATGATCATGCAATATTGGCTGGTTAGGTAGGCCCAGTAATACAAGTACAGGCTGTCATAGGACAGGAGCACATGATCCTGTAGATTACACTAGGGAGTGGAGGACCCTGCCAGAGGCTTACAATCTAAAGGGAGGGGTGGAAACACTAGGGGGGGCTGTTAAATATTCCTTAGAGAGTTACTGTGTGGTAGGAGGTGGGTAGGCCATCATAAAGAGGTGGGTTTTGAGGGCTTGCTTGAATGTGTTGAAAGAGGGAGCAAGTCTGATGGGTGGTGGAAAGGCATTCCAGAGGGTGGGGGCAGCTCTTGAGAAATCCTGCAGGCGGGCATGGGAGTGTGAAATGCGCGGGGTGGTGAGGCGAAGGTCGTTGGAGGAACGGAGGGGGCGACCTGGTGTATACTTGTGAACAAGCTCCGAGATGTAGGTAGGGCATGTTTTGTGCACAGATTTATACGCCAGGCATAGAATCTTGAAACTTATCCTGAGACGGATAGGGAGCCAGTGCAGGGATTCACAAAGGGGAGATGTGGATGCAGAGCGGTGCGAAGAATGGATGAGTCTTGCAGCCGCGTTCATCACTGATTGAAGGGGGGCAGTGCGTTTCAGGGGGAGGCCAGAAAGGAGTGAGTTACAGTAATCAAGGCGGGAGATGATGAGGGCATGGATGAGCAGTTTGGTCGTGTCCGGGGTTAAGAATGGGCAGTAGCGTGTGTACAGAGCATGGAGCGGCAGCGTGTGTACAGAGCATGGAGCGGCAGCGTGTGTACAGAGCATGGAGCAGCAGCGTGTGTACAAAGCATGGAGCAGCGGTGTGTGTACAGACCATGAAACAGCAGAGTGTGTACAAAGCATGGAGCAACAGTGTGCGTTTACATAGCAGGGCGTGTACAGAGCATGGAGCAGCAGGGCGTGTACAGAGCATGGAGCAGCAGCCTGTCTACAGAGCATGGAGCAGCAGCCTGTGTACAGAGCATGGAGCAGCAGCCTGTGTACAGAGCATGGAGCAGCAGCCTGTGTACAGAGCATGGAGCGGCAGTGTGTGTGTACAGAGCATGGAGCGGCAGTGTGTGTACAGAGCATGGAGTGGCACTGCGTGTGTACAGAGAATGGAGCGGCAGCGTGTGTACAAAGCATGGAGCGGCAGCGTGTGTATAGAGCATGGAGCAGCAGCGTGTGTACAGAGCATGGAGCAGCAACGTGTGTACAGAGCATGGAGCAGCAGCGTGTGTACAGAGCATGGAGCAGCTGCGGGGAACTTAGAGTCAGGTATGAGCTACCCAGCATGATGTCCTACCATTTTATTATACTGTATTGTGCGTGTGTGAGGGAGACCTTTCAGGAATCCCCCATTTGAAAAATCTTGGTTTGCCCTTGCACTCCAGATTGATATGAAAAGAAACCATAAATCTTGCTTTATCAATATCTACCAGAGAGACGCTGCAGTGCCACCTAGTGGCCAACAATGGAATGTTCTAACGACAGATGGACAATGGAGTCCATATTATATCACTTACCTCAACCGCCAGAACGCCGATGGCCAACGCTCCGGCCACATACACATAAGGCTCTAAGGCGTTGAGTATCGTGGAGTAACATCCCTACAGGGGAAATACACACAACAAACGAGTATTATAATTCAGGATAGGAGGAGGAGACTTGTCAGGCAGTGCAGTCAGCACACTTGCCGATTAAAGTGGATCCGAGATGAAAAACTAACTATAACAAGTAACTTGTCTATATATCTTATGTACAGTTTAGATGGTTTAAACAGCAAATCTGTCTGCATACAGCTTTGATAGAATATGATTATTTCTTCCTGTGATACAATGACAGCGGCCATGTTGTTTGTAAACACTACACAGAGGCAGGGTTATCTGCACCATCAGCACTCAGACTGTGAAAAAATACTAATCCCCTCTCCTCCGCCCTCCTCCCCTCTGCCTCTGAAATCAATGGTTAGTAACACCTCCTCCTCCTCCTCCTGCCCAGTCTGAGCTCCCATGAGCCCTTGCTACTGCCTTGGCTCTCTGAAAACTGTGGGCAGGGCTTCTTCAGTTTATAGGGAATAAGAGTATTAAAGCAAAAACAAAAAGGTATTTGGCGTGAGGAATGCCCTATAAACTATAGGAAAGGAACACAATTATGCAATGAGTAAAAGTTCATCTCGGATCCACTTTAACTGCTGTGCGGAAATTCAAATTGCGTAATATAACCAATTAAAATTGACCATCCAATTAACTCATTTTCTCAAATCGGATGAAAATCGGTTCCACAACAAGCATAGCCATTTGATGACCAAGGCCAAAATCGGTCTAATGTATCGATCAAACATGCTGGAAAATCTCGGTCCTACGTTTGTCAATCGGCTGTGCAGCGGTAACTGCGCTCAATATCGCAGCAATGGACGCTGCCTGTCTGGCTACCCCTAAAATGAAGAGGTCACCCCCCACCCCTCTTCGTGCCCATGCAGTGTAACATCGCATATTTCCTGCTGCTGCGACTCTCGACTCCTCCACTATCACACGTGTGGCACTCGGTCAGGTGGTGGTGCTCAGCACGTCAGCAGTCTCCAGGGTGGAGGCTGGAAGTCAGCGGGATAGGGGAGATTCTACGCTGCGCAGACACCAAAGGGAGACTGAGGCCTCTTGCACACTACATGCAACTCCGATTTTCGATTCCGATTAAAAAACATCGCAGCATGCAACACCTTTTTTTTAAAGTTCGGATCATAAAAAAAAAAATTGCAATTGCATGTAGTGTGCAAGAGGCCTTACATGAGGGAGGCAGCCAGGCAGGAGGCGGTGCTAGGCCGATTACTGATACTATCAGGTATGGGCCGGCAACAGATCCTCTCCAATCAGAGAGAGATGTGTCCCCTAAGTGGATCTGCCCATACATTGCTAGATACAAAGCAAAAAAGTGTGTTCCTTGCGCTCAAACTCTGGGCCACCAGACCAGTCAAATCCAATATGTCAATTGTCCAGACCAGGTGACTACACGATGTGCTGCTCCAAATCAGGGTATGTGTGCAGAGAAATCTAAGAGAGGAGGGAGCGCTCTAAGTGCGTTAACCAGGTAGGACTTTATTTGCGCATAACAAGTGTATACTTACAGGAAGAAGAATTAAAAAGCGCTTGTCTGCGGATAAGCCACCCGCTCTACCCCTCCGCGGCAGGCTGCACGCGCTGTGGCCAGCAGCGGCGTGTCCGGTGTTAACAGGAGGCTTGTCTTGCGAGGCGGTGGGCGGGGCCTATTGTCGTGATGCGTGTAACGTCATGACGTGTTTCGGCGCTCTGCGCCTTCATCAGAACTTGAACATGAAGGTGCAGAGCGCCGAAACGTGTCATGACGTTACACGCATCACGACAATAGGCCCCGCCCACCGCCTCGCAAGACGAGCCTCCTGTTAACACCGGACACGCCGCTGCTGGCCACAGCGCGTGCAGCCTGCCGCGGAGGGGTAGAGCGGGTGGCTTATCCGCAGACAAGCGCTTTTTAAGTCTTCTTCCTGTAAGTATACACTTGTTATGCGCAAATAAAGTCCTACCTGGTTAACGCACTTAGAGCGCTCCCTCCTCTCTTAGATGTCATTGCTAGATAGGTCACCTTTAACTCTTTGGACCGGACCAGGCGAATTTGCATGGGGGGGGGGGATTCAGGCAGCCCGGGATCCCCAGTATGGCTGGGTAGCTGTGTGGTCCCCTGTGTGGCCAGGTGTCCCCCCTGTAGCCAGCAGCATTTACTCAAGTCCCAGGCTCCAGCGATGAGCCGCAGTGGATCCCTCCGCTTCGGCCGGTATCCCCGCTCGTACTGCTGCACAGTTCCGGGTCGTGGCTTGATGAAGTCATCAAGCCTGGACTCGGCACTGACGTCAGAGAGAGCGGAGATGCCGGTTAGAGCGGAGGGGAGCGCCGATCACCGTGGGAACGGCAGGAAGGTGAGTGGATCCTCTTCTCTCCCCCCTACCGCCGCATCACTAAACAGTGATCACTTTGATCCGCCAGCGATCATAGTGATCACGTGATCAGAGGCCATACGTGATGGCTGCTGATCACTGAGGGGAGATGTCAGCTGTCATATGACAGCATCTTTGGTGCGCACAATAGCGTCAGGAGCGGAAACAGCGGGTGGCGTAGATCCTACGCCGCATCAGGCTAGAACAGCCACATATGTGGCGTAGGATCAGCATTACGCGGTCCCCGCAGGGTTAAGGTGGCCATACACAGAGATTTTCAGCAGATTCGGTCATCAGATAGATTTCTTTCAGATGCCTGTCAAATCGAATCTGACAGGAATCTATCTGATGTGTGCTACACACTAGGGACAGATTTCCAATAGATTTCAGAATTAAATCTATTGGAAATCGATCTAAATGCATTACTGCACCATTAGATCCAAAGCAACTCTATGGGTCATTGATCTGCTGCCAGCAGCAGATTGACCTAGATTTTCCATCCTGTCAGATAGATCACATCGATCGATTTAATAGAATCGATTTCCGATCGATTCCATAGAATTGATCGATGGCTGATATCGACCAGTGTATGGGCCCCTTGAAGCAGAGCTTGCAGATGTAATCAGAAAATATGGTGGCGATAATCCACTATCTAAAACAATGCTTTGTCCCTGCTGTATTACAATTCTGCATAGAAAGTAGTTTATAAGAATAATTATCAAACATATGACTATTCAGGTTTAGTGGATTATAGGTGTATTTAAAGTGAACCTCCGGACTAAAAATCTACTCAGCAGAACTGAGAAGGCTTGGTGTTTCTTTAACAGTTTCACAGCATCAGAACTTTGTTTTTCTTACCAAAGCATCATTTTTAGCTGTATTTTTAGCTAAGCTCCACCCTTCAAAGAAAACTACCCGGGCTTTTTCCCCTAATGCTGTGCAAAGCATGATGGGATTTCCTATGTTGTTGCAACTGGGAGGGGTGATCAGCACACAGGACAGTTGGAACCGTGTCTCATGCTCTCTTTCAACCAAAAAGATGGCTGCCCTCATGAAATCAAACATTTGCCTGTTCTTTTAAAACAGGGTGGGTAAGAAATTATATTACCTATCTATTTCAATTAACATAACTAATGTAACTTAATGACAGTATGTTTGTTTAGGCTGAAGTTCCTCTATAACTCACGACTTCCCCCCCCCCCCCCCCCCCCAAAAAAAAAAATCTTAGTGATGTTAGCTACAAGGGGGGTTGTAACTTGCCTATGTCTATATCTGATGCGTTTTGCTCACGGTCCACATAACCCCACTACTTCCTTATTCCAGGTTTGAAGGAGAAAGTAGTGGCGTTACATAGAAAGCAAGCATCTGCTATTTATTTATTGTAGTTATAAAGCCCCAACATATAACGCAGCACTACCATAGGCCGCCTAGGTAAGTTGACCCCCCCCCCCCTCCTTGCCCCGGTCAGCGCTATCTAATTTAAATTTAGATTATGAGTAGCTATGTACTCGTAGCTAACATCACTAATTCCTTTTTCAACCCACCCACCTCCCACCCTTTTTAATGATTTTATTATCAGTTTGTTTTATTCCATTATCATTTTGCTTTATTTATTATATTAAGTTGTAACAAAAATAAAATCTATTTTAAAAAAATATTTGGAATAGTATGAATTTGAAATATGATTGAAGTGTGATATTTGTTTACGGCGCCCTCTGCTGGTGTGATTTTGAAACGCCTTTTCAAAAAAGGCCTCGTTTTGAGCAGTACAGAGAATAAGGCCAAAAAAAAAAATGTAGAGAGCAAATTATGAAACAAGAAAAAAAAATCATATGAAAATTAAATTTTCTGAAAAATAAGCAATAATTTCATGATCACAGCAACATTCAAGGCAACTTGGCTAAACTGAATCTAGCGGTGACCGGAGCTCTCTCTCTACTTTGTTTCCAGTTTTCACTCATTTCATTTCAGAAACCAGCACCGAGGATCTATCAGACTCGGGTGTACAGGAAATATCTGGACCACTTCCTGGGAGTTGCTCCAGAAACATGAAAGCAGGTCAGGCTGGATGCCAGAGGCCACTCCTGCAGAGATCTGTACATTTCCAGGGGAATAGGATGAACACACTATCTGATGAGAACAGTCCTGATCCTGCGGATGGAGATCATACCTGTCTGTGCAGGTCGGTCCCCTGCATGCAGTCTCTCCTGCTCAGTAGCTCCGCCTCTCTCTTTGCAGCACTCCGCTTGCAGCAGGCCTCGGGCGCCATGTTGTGGGGATGTGAGCGGAAGTGCAGAGCGCCCCCGAAATCCTCCGGCCCGTTCACCCCGCAGCATTCAAACTGTCCGAGAGACAAAGAGGTCACTGGAGACTAATACAGGCATAGATATATGCATGTCACACACTGCAGCTAGTTTACTATCAGTACAGGCACACGGTAACAGCTTGTGATGTACATACCGGGGGTAGTAGAGATCAGCACACGCTACAGCTAGTTTACTATCAGTACAGGCACAAAGTAACAGCTTATACTGTACATACTGGAGGCAGCTGAGTTCAGCACACACTGCAGGTAGTTTACTATCAGCACAGGCACAAAGTAACAGCTTATACTGTACATACTGGAGGTAGCAGAGGTCAGCACATGCTGCAGCTGGTTTATGATCAGTACAATCACAGAGTAACTAAAGTCAAAACACAATTGCTGAATTTGGGGGACTTTCTAAACAGTTTCTTGGCTGTGGTGCTGCTGCAGGTCAGGTGTGCAATCGTTCCACTCACTGTGATCATGACAGAGTTCCATGTGGATGTGAAGATATCGCTGCTGTTGTTCCCCTGGTAGTGCCTCTTCAGTTCCTTTGTGAAGAAGTCTCTGGTCAGCTACAGAGAGAGAGGATTAGTTAAAGATTGTCCAGGTTCCAGGCCTGCCGCACGGTAACAGACATTTTTCTAAAACAACCTCACAGAGGAGTGGATCTTATGACCAGGGCCGGTTCTAGACTTTTTATTGCCGGAGGCAAACTTTGGAATGATCGCACAGCAAATGTTCACACTCAGTATAGGTAGGTAGGTAGCCAGGTATAGGTGCCACCTGCATAGGGTAGCCAGGTATAATTGCCCCCAGTAAAGTAGCCAGTATAGTTGCCCCCAGTATAGGTAGTTAGTATAGTTGCCCCCAGTATAGGTAGTATAGTTGCCCCAGTATAGGTAGTTAGTACAGTTGCCCCCAGTATAGGTAGTATAGTTGCCCCCAGTATATGTAGTTAATATAGTTGCCCCCAGTATAGGTAGTATAGTTGCCCCAGTATAGGTAGTTAATATAGTTGCCCCCAGTATAGGTAGTATACTGTAGTTGCCCCAGTATAGGTAGTTTGTACAGTTGCCCCAGTATAGGTAGTATAGTTGCTCCAGTATAGGTAGTTAGTATAGTTGCCCCCAGTATAGGTAGTATACTGTAGTTGCCCCAGTATAGGTAGTATAGTTGCCCCAGTATAGAATAATGAGTTCAGTTCAGGGCAGTTTCTAGGGTAAATTGCACCCAGGGCGAGGGTGTAAAAATCGCCCCCAGTATAGTTATATAGCTATAGGTCCCCCCAAGTATAGGTAGCCAGGCACAGTTGCCCCCAGTATAGGTTAGCTACGTAGGTGCCTCCAGAATAGGGCAGCCCGTATAGTTGTCACCAGGTTAGATAGGTAGGTGCCCCAAGTATAGGTTAGCTAGGTAGGTGCCTCCAGCAGAAGTACAGTGGCGGGGGGAGCGGGCATAGCGTAGTTGCAACTCAGCTTCCGCAATATCCCGCAGTCTCTTTCCTCTTCCTGTTTCCAGCGTCTGTCGCATTGGTAAGTGCCCCCTGCTGTAATGATGTGACCGCATGTCATCACAGAGGGCACTGTTACCAACGCAACAGAAGCCGGGAACAGGAAAAAGAAAGAGGCTGCTGGGGATTGCAGAAGGTGAGTTGTAACTACGCCATGCTCGCTCCGTCTGTGCCCCCCCTCTCCTCGCCGCTCAATCCGGCGCCCCATGCGATTGCACTATTCGCATGCCCGTAGAAACGGCTGTGGGTAGGTTTCCCTGGCTCTGCTGCAACTCCCCCCCCCCCCTCCCTGGTCAGCGCTTAACTTCTTGGAAAAAGCGGTGGCCGCCTCCTGCTTGTAGTAAAATTATGTCAAACGAATAGTCGGTGTTTTATGGAATGGCATGTGTCACTTTATCTGAATTAAAATATTGAACTTGGTTCATTCAGAGTGTGCGGATCTCCTGGATGTTTTGCATATTACTACAATCCAGCACCTCGACAGTGGTGTGCAATTCCAAGCGGACTTGTGGTCCTGCTTGTAGTAGACCTCAGATCCGCATGGCTCACAGCGGCTCTCATGGACGCGGGTATTCTGGAAGGAATTACTTCCAGTATATGCACCGGGAGCGAGGGTGGTGGGCGGGATGCCTTCCGACGTCGCCTGAGGAAGCTGTGTCACCTGGCATCATGAGTGGGATGGCCCTGCTTATGACTCATTTCTGTACATGGCTTGCAAAACACAACTTCTGTACCTCGTATCGTCAAACCTTCTTCTCCAACTATCTTGACATACCCCCTCAACCAAGTTTTTTCTGCTACCTGTTGATCCAACCAGCTTCTGCAACCTCCTTGTCCATCCATCTGCTCCTAATTATTTGGCTACTATCTCCTCCTACCTCCTTGGCCAACTATCTTATTTTACCTCCTGTCCAATCAGCTTCTTCCACCTTCTAGTCCAACCTCCTACCTCCTTGGCGGACTTTCCTTCACTTCTCCTTCTTTCCCTACATTCAACATAAATGAACCCGAGCTTATTCCTGGTAACATAATTAAAAATGGTCAGTGTAATGGTGATAATTCCATTTGTCATGCAAATTGTATGCATCTTGCCCAATCCTGAGCTGCTGCACACAATCTGTAAGTGACTTACAGAGCAAGACTTCTATACCTTCTCTCCTCTAACCCTCTTCTCCTGCCTTCTTGTCCAATCATCTTCAACATACCCACTCAACCAACTTTCTTCTGCTACCTCTTGGTCCCACCAGCCACTGCAACCTCCTTGTCCATCCATTCCCTCCCACTTCCTGTCCATTCATCTCCTCATAACTCCTTGGCCAACTATCTCCTCCTACCTCTTGTCTATCCAACTCCTCCTAAATCCTTGGCTAACTATTTCCTCCTTGGCCAACTATCTTCTCCTACCCCCAGTCTAGCAAACTCCTCCTACCTACTGTCCAATCATCTCCCACTTTCTAGTGCAACCATCTCCTCCCTCCTTGGCCAACTTTCTTCCACTACCTCTTGGTGAAACCAGCTACTCCAACCTCCTTGGCCAATGATGTCCTCCTACCTACTGTCCAACCATCTACTACCTCCCCTACATTCAACATAAATGATCCGGCGCTTATTCCTGACAACATAATTAGAAATGGTCAATGTGATGGCAATCATTCCGTCTTGCATGCAAATTGTATGCATCTTGGAAATCTTGCCAAATTCTGAGCTGCTGCACACAATTTGCATGGGGAAGACCAGGAAGGGGCAGGGGGGGGGGGAGGCGTTGAGGTGGCAGAGGGAGGAAATTGATCAGTGAATGAAGGGCCAGAGGAAGGAGGAGGATTAAAGATGGTGGGGGGAGCAGAGGAAGACCAGAGATAATGGGCGGACAAGAAAAAGAGAACCATAGGGGTCACACAGACGAGAGGACACTACCATTTAACAAGCAGGCAATCAGCACTTACATTTTCCCGAAACAGGAATGCCAAGATGGCCGCTGAGAGCTCCGCCAGGAATATGACCAGTATAAACATGAAGAACTGAAAGGCAAGAGGTGAGAGTGGGATCATTAGTGGCCTCTCGGAGGAGGGAGCAGACAACACAGAGCTTCCTGCATGACATGGACATCAAAATCTGTGATGTCCTCACATATCCCAGTCATGCTACAGAAAAAAAAGGAATGCGAAGGACTCCTCCCTTCAACCATGAGGCTACCCCAACCATGACTCCTCCCTTCAACCATGAGGCTACCCCAGCCATGACTCCTCCCCCCAACCATGATTCTACCCCAGCCATGAGCCCCCCAAACATGAGGCTACCCCAGCCATGACTCCTCCCCCCAACCATGATTCTACCCCAGCCATGAGCCCCCCAACCATGACGCTATCCGAGCCATGACTACTCCCTTCAATCATGACACTACCTCAGCCATGACTCCTCCCTTCAACCATGATGCCACCCCAGCCATGACTCCTCCCTTCAACCATGATGCCACTCCAGCCATGACTCCTCCCACCAACCATGATTCTACCCCAAGTGAAGCACGTTGGTGGAGGCGCCCAAAAGTATGTTATAGCAACAGCTAGATAATTTTACTCATAAAATTGGATTAAAATAAAAATAAGTAAATAAAAATATATATGGTATGATCAGGAGGTCTCTTACCTCCAAAGAAGACTCATGTGGGTAGAAAAAGGAGTCTTTATTAAAATAACGGTTATACTGTAAACAACGCGTTTCACGGGACTCAGCCCGCTTCCTCAGGTCAATAAAACAGATAACCTTAACAATAGCCGTGCGGAGCTCAGGCGCATAGATCCTACCCCAGCCATGAACCCCACGCTCCCCCCCCCCCCCACTACCCCAGCCATGACTCCTCCCCCAAGCATGATTCTATCCCAGCCATGACCCCCCAACTATGATGCTACCCCAGCCATGACTCCTCCCCCAACCATGATGCTACCCTAGCCATGGTCCCCCCCACCATGATGCCTCCCCCAGCCATGCCCCCCCCCCCCCCCCCCGGCCCCTAACCATGACACTTGTTTTGTCCACGAGTTTGAACCCTCAGTTTACATACAATCGACTGCTAATTACAGGGTGCAAAACACACACATATATATATATACCCCCTCATGGGCCCCACAATAAGAACCATGTCTAAAAATGCTCCACCCCATAGCAATGTGAGGACAGATGCCACTCATGCAGACAGAAAATGAATACTTACAAACAGCAGAAGGCACTTATTCTCCCGGACGGCCCCACAACAGCCCAGGAAGCCCAGGAGGAAGAGCATGGCACCCATAGCCAGCACCAGGTAGGCACCCATGAACAGCAAGGGGTTGGCAGCGATGATTTCCCGGAAGCCAGTGGGGTCAACGAGCACCCAAATGCCAAGTCCGAGCAGAAACGTTCCTCCCAGCTGGAGAGAGTAAGAGGGACAACACGTTACTGATATCAAACTATGACGTCATTTCCTGCCCTGACCAGAGGTTCCCTGTCCCCTTGGGGGTAACTCGGGGGCCTTCCACCACAAGGGTCCAGGCCTCCTGTCTGGGAAGTTCTACCCAATTAGTAGAGGATAGTTTACCATCGACTTGAGATGGTCAATTAGATAACCACACGTCACACATCCGAAGGATGAGAAGTGGGAGGAGCCAGTGGAGGGTAGGAGGGAGCAGCAAATGCGGTGTGGAGGAAGGAGCCAATGAAGAGGAGCAGCAGGTAAGGGGTGGAAAGAGCCAGTGTAAAGGGGCAGCAAATGAGGGATGGGAGGAGCCAGTGCAGAGGAGACCAGATAGTGCAATATTGTTGCTTAAATGGTAAATTGGTGAATATAAAAAATACAAACCAAGCTTAACACCTGGAGAAAATCCATCTCCAAAAGGGGTTACCAGACTGAGGCCCTGTGCCTCCTGGTAGGAGGGTATGCAATGCGAGGTTAGGGGTTTGGAGCCACCCAAGGGTAAATAAAATAGCTTTAAAAAGATGCCTTACCTCAAGAAAGACACAATCAATTGATTTGAAAAAAAAAAATGTTGATTTATGGCTAGCAACGCGTTTCATGAAGGTGCCTGTTTACTTCCTCAGGCCAGTCTTCCTGCCTAAAAACATTAACATCCTTAATGTATAATTGTAATGCCAGCTGAAGTGAGTTTTGGAGCAATCCATATGTAAATGTTTTTGGGCAATTTTATTTACTTCTTGGGTGCCTCCCCCCCCCCTGCAGTGTAGAGAGGCGCAGCAGATGTGGTGGGAGGAGCAGCAGATGAGGTTGGGAGGAGCCAGTTCAGTGAGGAGCAACAGATAAGATTTGGTAGGAGGAGCAGCAGCCAATGAAGGATGGAAAGAGCCATTGCAGATGAGCAGCAGCAGATGAGGAGGGAGGGGGGAGGGGGCAGTGCAGAGGAGCAGCAGATGAGGGGTGGGAGGAGCCAGTGCAGAGAGGAGCAGCAGATAAGGAGGGTGAGAGGAGCTAGTGCAGAGAGGAGGAGCAGATGAGGAGGGTGGGCGGAGGCAATGTAGAGAGGAGCAGCAGATGTGGTGGGAGGAGCCAGCTCAGTGAGGAGCAACAGATAAGATTTGGTAGGAGGAGCAGCAGCCAATGAAAGGTGGAAAGAGCCATTGCAGATGAGGAGGGTGGGGGGGAGGGGGCAGTGCAGAGGAGCAGCAGATGAGGGGTGGGAGGAGCCAGTGCAGAGAGGAGCAGCAGATAAGGAGGGTGAGAGGAGCTAGTCCAGAGAGGAGGAGCAGATGAGGAGGGTGGGCGGAGGCAATGTAGAGAGGAGCAGCAGATGTGGTGGGAGGAGCAGCAGATGAGGTTGGGAGGAGCCAGTTCAGTGAGGAGCAACAGATAAGATTTGGTAGGAGGAGCAGCAGGCAATGAAGGGTGGCAAGAGCCATTGCAGATGAGCAGCAGCAGATGAGGAGGGAGCAGTGCAGAGGAGCAGTAGATGAGGGGTGGGAGGAGCCAGTGCAGAGAGGAGCAGCAGATAAGGAGGG